>NW_026780084.1:22500-55770 GCF_030144855.1 Hypanus sabinus
ACCAATTAGCAGCTAATGTACCTTTAAGGGCTGAGGTGAGCCGGTCTCCTAGCAACAGCCAGGTTTGCAGTAGGTGGACAATTAGGTTTTAGTATCACATTAGTTAAAAGAGGCCCTGCGGGGGGAAGAAGGTGAGGGATGTTTTAACTGGATAGCAGTACTGTCTGGGTTTAGAGACTCCACAGAAGACCCGAGTGACGGACGAGAGTCGAGTTGGACCTTCCGGTCGGGAATCACGCTTTTTTGAAGGCAATTGGTTGGAGTCGAAATCGCAGACGCAAGATAAGCAGTAGGAACATTATTCTTTTATTTATTGTCTTACTTACATTATTGTCTTAATGATGTGGAAAGGCAAGGATAGGAGAGGTTGTGTGGATCGATACCTGCCACGTGGGCGAGTGGGTAACTCTGGTTAGTGTCCCTGGGGATTCCTTCTTAACCACGGTCAGGTTAAAAATAGTCCAGAACTTTCATTATGTGAAAATTCTGGAAAAATAGTCCCAACTACCTAAGGGAATTAAGAAGTAGGCCTACAGATTCTCCGCATGGCCTGAGTGAGGCCCAAGGAGCTAGGCCGCCCTGGAATTAAACCCTTAGAGGTAGTATGACCTGTACAATTTTGTGCCTTTCGTTGTCTGGTCTAGGGGGTAGTACATACGCCAAGCGTGATTGGCTTGGTTTAAGCCATTTCAGGGGAGGTGTCGCCTTTCATTGTCTGGTCCAGGGGTAATACACACGGCAAGCTTGATCAACTTGACGGAGCCGGCTCGAGGAGGGTGTCTAATGTAAAGGCTCGAAACACCCGAAGATCCGAGAGTGCATTACTGATGATGTGTCCTGGCACATGATAATGAGAGGTTTCGATTTTCCTATACAAGCAGCTGGCTTAGGAGCTCAGACTTTAAATTCTGCAGACTAACCTTTGCCAGCTAAACATATAGATCCACCAGCCCTACACTTAAACCTAATCCTAAAGTCCAAAAGGGGCATACACCCCCATAAATAGGCAAATTCCAAGAGGGGTAGTCACCCCCATAAACCCTAGGCAACTTCCAAGGGGGGCATACACCCCCACAAACCCTAGGCATTCCCCGATTAACTTTTGATATTCTGAGAGGGGTAGGATTCAACAAGGGCAAGTGTGGGACCTGGTTAATGAAGGCGTGGGCCAGATCAAAGTGGCAGGGTGATGTGAAACAGAATCTCAAGTGGGGAGATCAGAAATCACAAGAGGGCTTTTTAGCCCACTGCCCGCATAATTTCAACCTAACCTATCAGTGACACGCTCTTCATTCTCCCGGCCCCAGAAAGGCCAATAAGAAAACCCAGATATTTTATTTCACCTATCGGGCGTTAAAAAATTCATAGTTAAAAGAATGGAGAGGTTCACCAATTAGCAGCTAATGTACCTTTAAGGGCTGAGGTGAGCCGGTCTCCTAGCAACAGCCAGGTTTGCAGTAGGTGGACAATTAGGTTTTAGTATCACATTAGTTAAAAGAGGCCCTGCGGGGGGAAGAAGGTGAGGGATGTTTTAACTGGATAGCAGTACTGTCTGGGTTTAGAGACTCCACAGAAGACCCGAGTGACGGACGAGAGTCGAGTTGGACCTTCCGGTCGGGAATCACGCTTTTTTGAAGGCAATTGGTTGGAGTCGAAATCGCAGACGCAAGATAAGCAGTAGGAACATTATTCTTTTATTTATTGTCTTACTTACATTATTGTCTTAATGATGTGGAAAGGCAAGGATAGGAGAGGTTGTGTGGATCGATACCTGCCACGTGGGCGAGTGGGTAACTCTGGTTAGTGTCCCTGGGGATTCCTTCTTAACCACGGTCAGGTTAAAAATAGTCCAGAACTTTCATTATGTGAAAATTCTGGAAAAATAGTCCCAACTACCTAAGGGAATTAAGAAGTAGGCCTACAGATTCTCCGCATGGCCTGAGTGAGGCCCAAGGAGCTAGGCCGCCCTGGAATTAAACCCTTAGAGGTAGTATGACCTGTACAATTTTGTGCCTTTCGTTGTCTGGTCTAGGGGGTAGTACATACGCCAAGCGTGATTGGCTTGGTTTAAGCCATTTCAGGGGAGGTGTCGCCTTTCATTGTCTGGTCCAGGGGTAATACACACGGCAAGCTTGATCAACTTGACGGAGCCGGCTCGAGGAGGGTGTCTAATGTAAAGGCTCGAAACACCCGAAGATCCGAGAGTGCATTACTGATGATGTGTCCTGGCACATGATAATGAGAGGTTTCGATTTTCCTATACAAGCAGCTGGCTTAGGAGCTCAGACTTTAAATTCTGCAGACTAACCTTTGCCAGCTAAACATATAGATCCACCAGCCCTACACTTAAACCTAATCCTAAAGTCCAAAAGGGGCATACACCCCCATAAATAGGCAAATTCCAAGAGGGGTAGTCACCCCCATAAACCCTAGGCAACTTCCAAGGGGGGCATACACCCCCACAAACCCTAGGCATTCCCCGATTAACTTTTGATATTCTGAGAGGGGTAGGATTCAACAAGGGCAAGTGTGGGACCTGGTTAATGAAGGCGTGGGCCAGATCAAAGTGGCAGGGTGATGTGAAACAGAATCTCAAGTGGGGAGATCAGAAATCACAAGAGGGCTTTTTAGCCCACTGCCCGCATAATTTCAACCTAACCTATCAGTGACACGCTCTTCATTCTCCCGGCCCCAGAAAGGCCAATAAGAAAACCCAGATATTTTATTTCACCTATCGGGCGTTAAAAAATTCATAGTTAAAAGAATGGAGAGGTTCACCAATTAGCAGCTAATGTACCTTTAAGGGCTGAGGTGAGCCGGTCTCCTAGCAACAGCCAGGTTTGCAGTAGGTGGACAATTAGGTTTTAGTATCACATTAGTTAAAAGAGGCCCTGCGGGGGGAAGAAGGTGAGGGATGTTTTAACTGGATAGCAGTACTGTCTGGGTTTAGAGACTCCACAGAAGACCCGAGTGACGGACGAGAGTCGAGTTGGACCTTCCGGTCGGGAATCACGCTTTTTTGAAGGCAATTGGTTGGAGTCGAAATCGCAGACGCAAGATAAGCAGTAGGAACATTATTCTTTTATTTATTGTCTTACTTACATTATTGTCTTAATGATGTGGAAAGGCAAGGATAGGAGAGGTTGTGTGGATCGATACCTGCCACGTGGGCGAGTGGGTAACTCTGGTTAGTGTCCCTGGGGATTCCTTCTTAACCACGGTCAGGTTAAAAATAGTCCAGAACTTTCATTATGTGAAAATTCTGGAAAAATAGTCCCAACTACCTAAGGGAATTAAGAAGTAGGCCTACAGATTCTCCGCATGGCCTGAGTGAGGCCCAAGGAGCTAGGCCGCCCTGGAATTAAACCCTTAGAGGTAGTATGACCTGTACAATTTTGTGCCTTTCGTTGTCTGGTCTAGGGGGTAGTACATACGCCAAGCGTGATTGGCTTGGTTTAAGCCATTTCAGGGGAGGTGTCGCCTTTCATTGTCTGGTCCAGGGGTAATACACACGGCAAGCTTGATCAACTTGACGGAGCCGGCTCGAGGAGGGTGTCTAATGTAAAGGCTCGAAACACCCGAAGATCCGAGAGTGCATTACTGATGATGTGTCCTGGCACATGATAATGAGAGGTTTCGATTTTCCTATACAAGCAGCTGGCTTAGGAGCTCAGACTTTAAATTCTGCAGACTAACCTTTGCCAGCTAAACATATAGATCCACCAGCCCTACACTTAAACCTAATCCTAAAGTCCAAAAGGGGCATACACCCCCATAAATAGGCAAATTCCAAGAGGGGTAGTCACCCCCATAAACCCTAGGCAACTTCCAAGGGGGGCATACACCCCCACAAACCCTAGGCATTCCCCGATTAACTTTTGATATTCTGAGAGGGGTAGGATTCAACAAGGGCAAGTGTGGGACCTGGTTAATGAAGGCGTGGGCCAGATCAAAGTGGCAGGGTGATGTGAAACAGAATCTCAAGTGGGGAGATCAGAAATCACAAGAGGGCTTTTTAGCCCACTGCCCGCATAATTTCAACCTAACCTATCAGTGACACGCTCTTCATTCTCCCGGCCCCAGAAAGGCCAATAAGAAAACCCAGATATTTTATTTCACCTATCGGGCGTTAAAAAATTCATAGTTAAAAGAATGGAGAGGTTCACCAATTAGCAGCTAATGTACCTTTAAGGGCTGAGGTGAGCCGGTCTCCTAGCAACAGCCAGGTTTGCAGTAGGTGGACAATTAGGTTTTAGTATCACATTAGTTAAAAGAGGCCCTGCGGGGGGAAGAAGGTGAGGGATGTTTTAACTGGATAGCAGTACTGTCTGGGTTTAGAGACTCCACAGAAGACCCGAGTGACGGACGAGAGTCGAGTTGGACCTTCCGGTCGGGAATCACGCTTTTTTGAAGGCAATTGGTTGGAGTCGAAATCGCAGACGCAAGATAAGCAGTAGGAACATTATTCTTTTATTTATTGTCTTACTTACATTATTGTCTTAATGATGTGGAAAGGCAAGGATAGGAGAGGTTGTGTGGATCGATACCTGCCACGTGGGCGAGTGGGTAACTCTGGTTAGTGTCCCTGGGGATTCCTTCTTAACCACGGTCAGGTTAAAAATAGTCCAGAACCTTCATTATGTGAAAATTCTGGAAAAATAGTCCCAACTACCTAAGGGAATTAAGAAGTAGGCCTACAGATTCTCCGCATGGCCTGAGTGAGGCCCAAGGAGCTAGGCCGCCCTGGAATTAAACCCTTAGAGGTAGTATGACCTGTACAATTTTGTGCCTTTCGTTGTCTGGTCTAGGGGGTAGTACATACGCCAAGCGTGATTGGCTTGGTTTAAGCCATTTCAGGGGAGGTGTCGCCTTTCATTGTCTGGTCCAGGGGTAATACACACGGCAAGCTTGATCAACTTGACGGAGCCGGCTCGAGGAGGGTGTCTAATGTAAAGGCTCGAAACACCCGAAGATCCGAGAGTGCATTACTGATGATGTGTCCTGGCACATGATAATGAGAGGTTTCGATTTTCCTATACAAGCAGCTGGCTTAGGAGCTCAGACTTTAAATTCTGCAGACTAACCTTTGCCAGCTAAACATATAGATCCACCAGCCCTACACTTAAACCTAATCCTAAAGTCCAAAAGGGGCATACACCCCCATAAATAGGCAAATTCCAAGAGGGGTAGTCACCCCCATAAACCCTAGGCAACTTCCAAGGGGGGCATACACCCCCACAAACCCTAGGCATTCCCCGATTAACTTTTGATATTCTGAGAGGGGTAGGATTCAACAAGGGCAAGTGTGGGACCTGGTTAATGAAGGCGTGGGCCAGATCAAAGTGGCAGGGTGATGTGAAACAGAATCTCAAGTGGGGAGATCAGAAATCACAAGAGGGCTTTTTAGCCCACTGCCCGCATAATTTCAACCTAACCTATCAGTGACACGCTCTTCATTCTCCCGGCCCCAGAAAGGCCAATAAGAAAACCCAGATATTTTATTTCACCTATCGGGCGTTAAAAAATTCATAGTTAAAAGAATGGAGAGGTTCACCAATTAGCAGCTAATGTACCTTTAAGGGCTGAGGTGAGCCGGTCTCCTAGCAACAGCCAGGTTTGCAGTAGGTGGACAATTAGGTTTTAGTATCACATTAGTTAAAAGAGGCCCTGCGGGGGGAAGAAGGTGAGGGATGTTTTAACTGGATAGCAGTACTGTCTGGGTTTAGAGACTCCACAGAAGACCCGAGTGACGGACGAGAGTCGAGTTGGACCTTCCGGTCGGGAATCACGCTTTTTTGAAGGCAATTGGTTGGAGTCGAAATCGCAGACGCAAGATAAGCAGTAGGAACATTATTCTTTTATTTATTGTCTTACTTACATTATTGTCTTAATGATGTGGAAAGGCAAGGATAGGAGAGGTTGTGTGGATCGATACCTGCCACGTGGGCGAGTGGGTAACTCTGGTTAGTGTCCCTGGGGATTCCTTCTTAACCACGGTCAGGTTAAAAATAGTCCAGAACCTTCATTATGTGAAAATTCTGGAAAAATAGTCCCAACTACCTAAGGGAATTAAGAAGTAGGCCTACAGATTCTCCGCATGGCCTGAGTGAGGCCCAAGGAGCTAGGCCGCCCTGGAATTAAACCCTTAGAGGTAGTATGACCTGTACAATTTTGTGCCTTTCGTTGTCTGGTCTAGGGGGTAGTACATACGCCAAGCGTGATTGGCTTGGTTTAAGCCATTTCAGGGGAGGTGTCGCCTTTCATTGTCTGGTCCAGGGGTAATACACACGGCAAGCTTGATCAACTTGACGGAGCCGGCTCGAGGAGGGTGTCTAATGTAAAGGCTCGAAACACCCGAAGATCCGAGAGTGCATTACTGATGATGTGTCCTGGCACATGATAATGAGAGGTTTCGATTTTCCTATACAAGCAGCTGGCTTAGGAGCTCAGACTTTAAATTCTGCAGACTAACCTTTGCCAGCTAAACATATAGATCCACCAGCCCTACACTTAAACCTAATCCTAAAGTCCAAAAGGGGCATACACCCCCATAAATAGGCAAATTCCAAGAGGGGTAGTCACCCCCATAAACCCTAGGCAACTTCCAAGGGGGGCATACACCCCCACAAACCCTAGGCATTCCCCGATTAACTTTTGATATTCTGAGAGGGGTAGGATTCAACAAGGGCAAGTGTGGGACCTGGTTAATGAAGGCGTGGGCCAGATCAAAGTGGCAGGGTGATGTGAAACAGAATCTCAAGTGGGGAGATCAGAAATCACAAGAGGGCTTTTTAGCCCACTGCCCGCATAATTTCAACCTAACCTATCAGTGACACGCTCTTCATTCTCCCGGCCCCAGAAAGGCCAATAAGAAAACCCAGATATTTTATTTCACCTATCGGGCGTTAAAAAATTCATAGTTAAAAGAATGGAGAGGTTCACCAATTAGCAGCTAATGTACCTTTAAGGGCTGAGGTGAGCCGGTCTCCTAGCAACAGCCAGGTTTGCAGTAGGTGGACAATTAGGTTTTAGTATCACATTAGTTAAAAGAGGCCCTGCGGGGGGAAGAAGGTGAGGGATGTTTTAACTGGATAGCAGTACTGTCTGGGTTTAGAGACTCCACAGAAGACCCGAGTGACGGACGAGAGTCGAGTTGGACCTTCCGGTCGGGAATCACGCTTTTTTGAAGGCAATTGGTTGGAGTCGAAATCGCAGACGCAAGATAAGCAGTAGGAACATTATTCTTTTATTTATTGTCTTACTTACATTATTGTCTTAATGATGTGGAAAGGCAAGGATAGGAGAGGTTGTGTGGATCGATACCTGCCACGTGGGCGAGTGGGTAACTCTGGTTAGTGTCCCTGGGGATTCCTTCTTAACCACGGTCAGGTTAAAAATAGTCCAGAACCTTCATTATGTGAAAATTCTGGAAAAATAGTCCCAACTACCTAAGGGAATTAAGAAGTAGGCCTACAGATTCTCCGCATGGCCTGAGTGAGGCCCAAGGAGCTAGGCCGCCCTGGAATTAAACCCTTAGAGGTAGTATGACCTGTACAATTTTGTGCCTTTCGTTGTCTGGTCTAGGGGGTAGTACATACGCCAAGCGTGATTGGCTTGGTTTAAGCCATTTCAGGGGAGGTGTCGCCTTTCATTGTCTGGTCCAGGGGTAATACACACGGCAAGCTTGATCAACTTGACGGAGCCGGCTCGAGGAGGGTGTCTAATGTAAAGGCTCGAAACACCCGAAGATCCGAGAGTGCATTACTGATGATGTGTCCTGGCACATGATAATGAGAGGTTTCGATTTTCCTATACAAGCAGCTGGCTTAGGAGCTCAGACTTTAAATTCTGCAGACTAACCTTTGCCAGCTAAACATATAGATCCACCAGCCCTACACTTAAACCTAATCCTAAAGTCCAAAAGGGGCATACACCCCCATAAATAGGCAAATTCCAAGAGGGGTAGTCACCCCCATAAACCCTAGGCAACTTCCAAGGGGGGCATACACCCCCACAAACCCTAGGCATTCCCCGATTAACTTTTGATATTCTGAGAGGGGTAGGATTCAACAAGGGCAAGTGTGGGACCTGGTTAATGAAGGCGTGGGCCAGATCAAAGTGGCAGGGTGATGTGAAACAGAATCTCAAGTGGGGAGATCAGAAATCACAAGAGGGCTTTTTAGCCCACTGCCCGCATAATTTCAACCTAACCTATCAGTGACACGCTCTTCATTCTCCCGGCCCCAGAAAGGCCAATAAGAAAACCCAGATATTTTATTTCACCTATCGGGCGTTAAAAAATTCATAGTTAAAAGAATGGAGAGGTTCACCAATTAGCAGCTAATGTACCTTTAAGGGCTGAGGTGAGCCGGTCTCCTAGCAACAGCCAGGTTTGCAGTAGGTGGACAATTAGGTTTTAGTATCACATTAGTTAAAAGAGGCCCTGCGGGGGGAAGAAGGTGAGGGATGTTTTAACTGGATAGCAGTACTGTCTGGGTTTAGAGACTCCACAGAAGACCCGAGTGACGGACGAGAGTCGAGTTGGACCTTCCGGTCGGGAATCACGCTTTTTTGAAGGCAATTGGTTGGAGTCGAAATCGCAGACGCAAGATAAGCAGTAGGAACATTATTCTTTTATTTATTGTCTTACTTACATTATTGTCTTAATGATGTGGAAAGGCAAGGATAGGAGAGGTTGTGTGGATCGATACCTGCCACGTGGGCGAGTGGGTAACTCTGGTTAGTGTCCCTGGGGATTCCTTCTTAACCACGGTCAGGTTAAAAATAGTCCAGAACTTTCATTATGTGAAAATTCTGGAAAAATAGTCCCAACTACCTAAGGGAATTAAGAAGTAGGCCTACAGATTCTCCGCATGGCCTGAGTGAGGCCCAAGGAGCTAGGCCGCCCTGGAATTAAACCCTTAGAGGTAGTATGACCTGTACAATTTTGTGCCTTTCGTTGTCTGGTCTAGGGGGTAGTACATACGCCAAGCGTGATTGGCTTGGTTTAAGCCATTTCAGGGGAGGTGTCGCCTTTCATTGTCTGGTCCAGGGGTAATACACACGGCAAGCTTGATCAACTTGACGGAGCCGGCTCGAGGAGGGTGTCTAATGTAAAGGCTCGAAACACCCGAAGATCCGAGAGTGCATTACTGATGATGTGTCCTGGCACATGATAATGAGAGGTTTCGATTTTCCTATACAAGCAGCTGGCTTAGGAGCTCAGACTTTAAATTCTGCAGACTAACCTTTGCCAGCTAAACATATAGATCCACCAGCCCTACACTTAAACCTAATCCTAAAGTCCAAAAGGGGCATACACCCCCATAAATAGGCAAATTCCAAGAGGGGTAGTCACCCCCATAAACCCTAGGCAACTTCCAAGGGGGGCATACACCCCCACAAACCCTAGGCATTCCCCGATTAACTTTTGATATTCTGAGAGGGGTAGGATTCAACAGGCGTGGGCCAGATCAAAGTGGCAGGGTGATGTGAAACAGAATCTCAAGTGAGGAGATCAGAAATCACAAGAGGGCTTTTTAGCCCACTGCCCGCATAATTTCAACCTAACCTATCAGTGACACGCTCTTCATTCTCCCGGCCCCAGAAAGGCCAATAAGAAAACCCAGATGTTTTATTCCACCTATTAGGTGTTCAAAAATTCATAGTTAAAAGAATGGAGAGGTTCACCAATCAGCAGCTAATGTACCTTTAAGGGCTGAGGTGAGCCGGTCTCCTAGCAACAGCCAGGTTTGCAGCAGTTGGACAATTAGGTTTTAGTATCACATTAGTTAAAAGAGGCCCTGCGGGGGGGAAGAAGGTGAGGGACGTTTTAACTGGATAGCAGTACTGTCTGGGTTTAGAGACTCCACAGAAGACCCGAGTGACGGACGAGAGTCGAGTTGGACCTTCCGGTCGGGAATCACGCTTTTTTGAAGGCAATTGGTTGGAGTCGAAATCGCAGACGCAAGATAAGCAGTAGGAACATTATTCTTTTATTTATTGTCTTACTTACATTATTGTCTTAATGATGTGGAAAGGCAAAGATAGGAGAGGTTGTGTGGATCGATACCTGCCACGTGGGCGAGTGGGTAACTCTGGTTAGTGTCCCTGGGGATTCCTTCTTAACCACGGTCAGGTTAAAAATAGTCCAGAACTTTCATTATGTGAAAATTCTGGAAAAATAGTCCCAACTACCTAAGGGAATTAAGAAGTAGGCCTACAGATTCTCCGCATGGCCTGAGTGAGGCCCAAGGAGCTAGGCCGCCCTGGAATTAAACCCTTAGAAGTAGTATGACCTGTACAATTTTGTGCCTTTCGTTGTCTGGTCTAGGGGGTAGTACATACGCCAAGCGTGATTGGCTTGGTTTAAGCCATTTCAGGGGAGGTGTCGCCTTTCATTGTCTGGTCCAGGGGTAATACACACGGCAAGCTTGATCAACTTGACGGAGCCGGCTCGGGGAGGGTGTCTAATGTAAAGGCTCGAAACACCCGACGATCCGAGAGTGCATTACTGATGATGTGTCCTGGCACATGATAATGAGAGGTTTCGATTTTCCTATACAAGCAGCTGGCTTAGGAGCTCAGACTTTAAATTCTGCAGACTAACCTTTGCCAGCTAAACATATAGATCCACCAGCCCTACACTTAAACCTAATCCTAAAGTCCAAAAGGGGCATACACCCCCATAAATAGGCAAATTCCAAGAGGGGTAGTCACCCCCATAAACCCTAGGCAACTTCCAAGGGGGGCATACACCCCCACAAACCCTAGGCATTCCCCGATTAACTTTTGATATTCTGAGAGGGGTAGGATTCAACAAGGGCAAGTGTGGGACCTGGTTAATGAAGGCGTGGGCCAGATCAAAGTGGCAGGGTGATGTGAAACAGAATCTCAAGTGAGGAGATCAGAAATCACAAGAGGGCTTTTTAGCCCACTGCCCGCATAATTTCAACCTAACCTATCAGTGACACGCTCTTCATTCTCCCGGCCCCAGAAAGGCCAATAAGAAAACCCAGATGTTTTATTCCACCTATTAGGTGTTCAAAAATTCATAGTTAAAAGAATGGAGAGGTTCACCAATCAGCAGCTAATGTACCTTTAAGGGCTGAGGTGAGCCGGTCTCCTAGCAACAGCCAGGTTTGCAGCAGTTGGACAATTAGGTTTTAGTATCACATTAGTTAAAAGAGGCCCTGCGGGGGGGAAGAAGGTGAGGGACGTTTTAACTGGATAGCAGTACTGTCTGGGTTTAGAGACTCCACAGAAGACCCGAGTGACGGACGAGAGTCGAGTTGGACCTTCCGGTCGGGAATCACGCTTTTTTGAAGGCAATTGGTTGGAGTCGAAATCGCAGACGCAAGATAAGCAGTAGGAACATTATTCTTTTATTTATTGTCTTACTTACATTATTGTCTTAATGATGTGGAAAGGCAAAGATAGGAGAGGTTGTGTGGATCGATACCTGCCACGTGGGCGAGTGGGTAACTCTGGTTAGTGTCCCTGGGGATTCCTTCTTAACCACGGTCAGGTTAAAAATAGTCCAGAACTTTCATTATGTGAAAATTCTGGAAAAATAGTCCCAACTACCTAAGGGAATTAAGAAGTAGGCCTACAGATTCTCCGCATGGCCTGAGTGAGGCCCAAGGAGCTAGGCCGCCCTGGAATTAAACCCTTAGAAGTAGTATGACCTGTACAATTTTGTGCCTTTCGTTGTCTGGTCTAGGGGGTAGTACATACGCCAAGCGTGATTGGCTTGGTTTAAGCCATTTCAGGGGAGGTGTCGCCTTTCATTGTCTGGTCCAGGGGTAATACACACGGCAAGCTTGATCAACTTGACGGAGCCGGCTCGGGGAGGGTGTCTAATGTAAAGGCTCGAAACACCCGACGATCCGAGAGTGCATTACTGATGATGTGTCCTGGCACATGATAATGAGAGGTTTCGATTTTCCTATACAAGCAGCTGGCTTAGGAGCTCAGACTTTAAATTCTGCAGACTAACCTTTGCCAGCTAAACATATAGATCCACCAGCCCTACACTTAAACCTAATCCTAAAGTCCAAAAGGGGCATACACCCCCATAAATAGGCAAATTCCAAGAGGGGTAGTCACCCCCATAAACCCTAGGCAACTTCCAAGGGGGGCATACACCCCCACAAACCCTAGGCATTCCCCGATTAACTTTTGATATTCTGAGAGGGGTAGGATTCAACAAGGGCAAGTGTGGGACCTGGTTAATGAAGGCGTGGGCCAGATCAAAGTGGCAGGGTGATGTGAAACAGAATCTCAAGTGAGGAGATCAGAAATCACAAGAGGGCTTTTTAGCCCACTGCCCGCATAATTTCAACCTAACCTATCAGTGACACGCTCTTCATTCTCCCGGCCCCAGAAAGGCCAATAAGAAAACCCAGATGTTTTATTCCACCTATTAGGTGTTCAAAAATTCATAGTTAAAAGAATGGAGAGGTTCACCAATCAGCAGCTAATGTACCTTTAAGGGCTGAGGTGAGCCGGTCTCCTAGCAACAGCCAGGTTTGCAGCAGTTGGACAATTAGGTTTTAGTATCACATTAGTTAAAAGAGGCCCTGCGGGGGGGAAGAAGGTGAGGGACGTTTTAACTGGATAGCAGTACTGTCTGGGTTTAGAGACTCCACAGAAGACCCGAGTGACGGACGAGAGTCGAGTTGGACCTTCCGGTCGGGAATCACGCTTTTTTGAAGGCAATTGGTTGGAGTCGAAATCGCAGACGCAAGATAAGCAGTAGGAACATTATTCTTTTATTTATTGTCTTACTTACATTATTGTCTTAATGATGTGGAAAGGCAAAGATAGGAGAGGTTGTGTGGATCGATACCTGCCACGTGGGCGAGTGGGTAACTCTGGTTAGTGTCCCTGGGGATTCCTTCTTAACCACGGTCAGGTTAAAAATAGTCCAGAACTTTCATTATGTGAAAATTCTGGAAAAATAGTCCCAACTACCTAAGGGAATTAAGAAGTAGGCCTACAGATTCTCCGCATGGCCTGAGTGAGGCCCAAGGAGCTAGGCCGCCCTGGAATTAAACCCTTAGAAGTAGTATGACCTGTACAATTTTGTGCCTTTCGTTGTCTGGTCTAGGGGGTAGTACATACGCCAAGCGTGATTGGCTTGGTTTAAGCCATTTCAGGGGAGGTGTCGCCTTTCATTGTCTGGTCCAGGGGTAATACACACGGCAAGCTTGATCAACTTGACGGAGCCGGCTCGGGGAGGGTGTCTAATGTAAAGGCTCGAAACACCCGACGATCCGAGAGTGCATTACTGATGATGTGTCCTGGCACATGATAATGAGAGGTTTCGATTTTCCTATACAAGCAGCTGGCTTAGGAGCTCAGACTTTAAATTCTGCAGACTAACCTTTGCCAGCTAAACATATAGATCCACCAGCCCTACACTTAAACCTAATCCTAAAGTCCAAAAGGGGCATACACCCCCATAAATAGGCAAATTCCAAGAGGGGTAGTCACCCCCATAAACCCTAGGCAACTTCCAAGGGGGGCATACACCCCCACAAACCCTAGGCATTCCCCGATTAACTTTTGATATTCTGAGAGGGGTAGGATTCAACAAGGGCAAGTGTGGGACCTGGTTAATGAAGGCGTGGGCCAGATCAAAGTGGCAGGGTGATGTGAAACAGAATCTCAAGTGAGGAGATCAGAAATCACAAGAGGGCTTTTTAGCCCACTGCCCGCATAATTTCAACCTAACCTATCAGTGACACGCTCTTCATTCTCCCGGCCCCAGAAAGGCCAATAAGAAAACCCAGATGTTTTATTCCACCTATTAGGTGTTCAAAAATTCATAGTTAAAAGAATGGAGAGGTTCACCAATCAGCAGCTAATGTACCTTTAAGGGCTGAGGTGAGCCGGTCTCCTAGCAACAGCCAGGTTTGCAGCAGTTGGACAATTAGGTTTTAGTATCACATTAGTTAAAAGAGGCCCTGCGGGGGGGAAGAAGGTGAGGGACGTTTTAACTGGATAGCAGTACTGTCTGGGTTTAGAGACTCCACAGAAGACCCGAGTGACGGACGAGAGTCGAGTTGGACCTTCCGGTCGGGAATCACGCTTTTTTGAAGGCAATTGGTTGGAGTCGAAATCGCAGACGCAAGATAAGCAGTAGGAACATTATTCTTTTATTTATTGTCTTACTTACATTATTGTCTTAATGATGTGGAAAGGCAAAGATAGGAGAGGTTGTGTGGATCGATACCTGCCACGTGGGCGAGTGGGTAACTCTGGTTAGTGTCCCTGGGGATTCCTTCTTAACCACGGTCAGGTTAAAAATAGTCCAGAACTTTCATTATGTGAAAATTCTGGAAAAATAGTCCCAACTACCTAAGGGAATTAAGAAGTAGGCCTACAGATTCTCCGCATGGCCTGAGTGAGGCCCAAGGAGCTAGGCCGCCCTGGAATTAAACCCTTAGAAGTAGTATGACCTGTACAATTTTGTGCCTTTCGTTGTCTGGTCTAGGGGGTAGTACATACGCCAAGCGTGATTGGCTTGGTTTAAGCCATTTCAGGGGAGGTGTCGCCTTTCATTGTCTGGTCCAGGGGTAATACACACGGCAAGCTTGATCAACTTGACGGAGCCGGCTCGGGGAGGGTGTCTAATGTAAAGGCTCGAAACACCCGACGATCCGAGAGTGCATTACTGATGATGTGTCCTGGCACATGATAATGAGAGGTTTCGATTTTCCTATACAAGCAGCTGGCTTAGGAGCTCAGACTTTAAATTCTGCAGACTAACCTTTGCCAGCTAAACATATAGATCCACCAGCCCTACACTTAAACCTAATCCTAAAGTCCAAAAGGGGCATACACCCCCATAAATAGGCAAATTCCAAGAGGGGTAGTCACCCCCATAAACCCTAGGCAACTTCCAAGGGGGGCATACACCCCCACAAACCCTAGGCATTCCCCGATTAACTTTTGATATTCTGAGAGGGGTAGGATTCAACAAGGGCAAGTGTGGGACCTGGTTAATGAAGGCGTGGGCCAGATCAAAGTGGCAGGGTGATGTGAAACAGAATCTCAAGTGAGGAGATCAGAAATCACAAGAGGGCTTTTTAGCCCACTGCCCGCATAATTTCAACCTAACCTATCAGTGACACGCTCTTCATTCTCCCGGCCCCAGAAAGGCCAATAAGAAAACCCAGATGTTTTATTCCACCTATTAGGTGTTCAAAAATTCATAGTTAAAAGAATGGAGAGGTTCACCAATCAGCAGCTAATGTACCTTTAAGGGCTGAGGTGAGCCGGTCTCCTAGCAACAGCCAGGTTTGCAGCAGTTGGACAATTAGGTTTTAGTATCACATTAGTTAAAAGAGGCCCTGCGGGGGGAAGAAGGTGAGGGACGTTTTAACTGGATAGCAGTACTGTCTGGGTTTAGAGACTCCACAGAAGACCCGAGTGACGGACGAGAGTCGAGTTGGACCTTCCGGTCGGGAATCACGCTTTTTTGAAGGCAATTGGTTGGAGTCGAAATCGCAGACGCAAGATAAGCAGTAGGAACATTATTCTTTTATTTATTGTCTTACTTACATTATTGTCTTAATGATGTGGAAAGGCAAAGATAGGAGAGGTTGTGTGGATCGATACCTGCCACGTGGGCGAGTGGGTAACTCTGGTTAGTGTCCCTGGGGATTCCTTCTTAACCACGGTCAGGTTAAAAATAGTCCAGAACTTTCATTATGTGAAAATTCTGGAAAAATAGTCCCAACTACCTAAGGGAATTAAGAAGTAGGCCTACAGATTCTCCGCATGGCCTGAGTGAGGCCCAAGGAGCTAGGCCGCCCTGGAATTAAACCCTTAGAAGTAGTATGACCTGTACAATTTTGTGCCTTTCGTTGTCTGGTCTAGGGGGTAGTACATACGCCAAGCGTGATTGGCTTGGTTTAAGCCATTTCAGGGGAGGTGTCGCCTTTCATTGTCTGGTCCAGGGGTAATACACACGGCAAGCTTGATCAACTTGACGGAGCCGGCTCGGGGAGGGTGTCTAATGTAAAGGCTCGAAACACCCGACGATCCGAGAGTGCATTACTGATGATGTGTCCTGGCACATGATAATGAGAGGTTTCGATTTTCCTATACAAGCAGCTGGCTTAGGAGCTCAGACTTTAAATTCTGCAGACTAACCTTTGCCAGCTAAACATATAGATCCACCAGCCCTACACTTAAACCTAATCCTAAAGTCCAAAAGGGGCATACACCCCCATAAATAGGCAAATTCCAAGAGGGGTAGTCACCCCCATAAACCCTAGGCAACTTCCAAGGGGGGCATACACCCCCACAAACCCTAGGCATTCCCCGATTAACTTTTGATATTCTGAGAGGGGTAGGATTCAACAAGGGCAAGTGTGGGACCTGGTTAATGAAGGCGTGGGCCAGATCAAAGTGGCAGGGTGATGTGAAACAGAATCTCAAGTGAGGAGATCAGAAATCACAAGAGGGCTTTTTAGCCCACTGCCCGCATAATTTCAACCTAACCTATCAGTGACACGCTCTTCATTCTCCCGGCCCCAGAAAGGCCAATAAGAAAACCCAGATGTTTTATTCCACCTATTAGGTGTTCAAAAATTCATAGTTAAAAGAATGGAGAGGTTCACCAATCAGCAGCTAATGTACCTTTAAGGGCTGAGGTGAGCCGGTCTCCTAGCAACAGCCAGGTTTGCAGCAGTTGGACAATTAGGTTTTAGTATCACATTAGTTAAAAGAGGCCCTGCGGGGGGAAGAAGGTGAGGGACGTTTTAACTGGATAGCAGTACTGTCTGGGTTTAGAGACTCCACAGAAGACCCGAGTGACGGACGAGAGTCGAGTTGGACCTTCCGGTCGGGAATCACGCTTTTTTGAAGGCAATTGGTTGGAGTCGAAATCGCAGACGCAAGATAAGCAGTAGGAACATTATTCTTTTATTTATTGTCTTACTTACATTATTGTCTTAATGATGTGGAAAGGCAAAGATAGGAGAGGTTGTGTGGATCGATACCTGCCACGTGGGCGAGTGGGTAACTCTGGTTAGTGTCCCTGGGGATTCCTTCTTAACCACGGTCAGGTTAAAAATAGTCCAGAACTTTCATTATGTGAAAATTCTGGAAAAATAGTCCCAACTACCTAAGGGAATTAAGAAGTAGGCCTACAGATTCTCCGCATGGCCTGAGTGAGGCCCAAGGAGCTAGGCCGCCCTGGAATTAAACCCTTAGAAGTAGTATGACCTGTACAATTTTGTGCCTTTCGTTGTCTGGTCTAGGGGGTAGTACATACGCCAAGCGTGATTGGCTTGGTTTAAGCCATTTCAGGGGAGGTGTCGCCTTTCATTGTCTGGTCCAGGGGTAATACACACGGCAAGCTTGATCAACTTGACGGAGCCGGCTCGGGGAGGGTGTCTAATGTAAAGGCTCGAAACACCCGACGATCCGAGAGTGCATTACTGATGATGTGTCCTGGCACATGATAATGAGAGGTTTCGATTTTCCTATACAAGCAGCTGGCTTAGGAGCTCAGACTTTAAATTCTGCAGACTAACCTTTGCCAGCTAAACATATAGATCCACCAGCCCTACACTTAAACCTAATCCTAAAGTCCAAAAGGGGCATACACCCCCATAAATAGGCAAATTCCAAGAGGGGTAGTCACCCCCATAAACCCTAGGCAACTTCCAAGGGGGGCATACACCCCCACAAACCCTAGGCATTCCCCGATTAACTTTTGATATTCTGAGAGGGGTAGGATTCAACAAGGGCAAGTGTGGGACCTGGTTAATGAAGGCGTGGGCCAGATCAAAGTGGCAGGGTGATGTGAAACAGAATCTCAAGTGAGGAGATCAGAAATCACAAGAGGGCTTTTTAGCCCACTGCCCGCATAATTTCAACCTAACCTATCAGTGACACGCTCTTCATTCTCCCGGCCCCAGAAAGGCCAATAAGAAAACCCAGATGTTTTATTCCACCTATTAGGTGTTCAAAAATTCATAGTTAAAAGAATGGAGAGGTTCACCAATCAGCAGCTAATGTACCTTTAAGGGCTGAGGTGAGCCGGTCTCCTAGCAACAGCCAGGTTTGCAGCAGTTGGACAATTAGGTTTTAGTATCACATTAGTTAAAAGAGGCCCTGCGGGGGGAAGAAGGTGAGGGACGTTTTAACTGGATAGCAGTACTGTCTGGGTTTAGAGACTCCACAGAAGACCCGAGTGACGGACGAGAGTCGAGTTGGACCTTCCGGTCGGGAATCACGCTTTTTTGAAGGCAATTGGTTGGAGTCGAAATCGCAGACGCAAGATAAGCAGTAGGAACATTATTCTTTTATTTATTGTCTTACTTACATTATTGTCTTAATGATGTGGAAAGGCAAAGATAGGAGAGGTTGTGTGGATCGATACCTGCCACGTGGGCGAGTGGGTAACTCTGGTTAGTGTCCCTGGGGATTCCTTCTTAACCACGGTCAGGTTAAAAATAGTCCAGAACTTTCATTATGTGAAAATTCTGGAAAAATAGTCCCAACTACCTAAGGGAATTAAGAAGTAGGCCTACAGATTCTCCGCATGGCCTGAGTGAGGCCCAAGGAGCTAGGCCGCCCTGGAATTAAACCCTTAGAAGTAGTATGACCTGTACAATTTTGTGCCTTTCGTTGTCTGGTCTAGGGGGTAGTACATACGCCAAGCGTGATTGGCTTGGTTTAAGCCATTTCAGGGGAGGTGTCGCCTTTCATTGTCTGGTCCAGGGGTAATACACACGGCAAGCTTGATCAACTTGACGGAGCCGGCTCGGGGAGGGTGTCTAATGTAAAGGCTCGAAACACCCGACGATCCGAGAGTGCATTACTGATGATGTGTCCTGGCACATGATAATGAGAGGTTTCGATTTTCCTATACAAGCAGCTGGCTTAGGAGCTCAGACTTTAAATTCTGCAGACTAACCTTTGCCAGCTAAACATATAGATCCACCAGCCCTACACTTAAACCTAATCCTAAAGTCCAAAAGGGGCATACACCCCCATAAATAGGCAAATTCCAAGAGGGGTAGTCACCCCCATAAACCCTAGGCAACTTCCAAGGGGGGCATACACCCCCACAAACCCTAGGCATTCCCCGATTAACTTTTGATATTCTGAGAGGGGTAGGATTCAACAAGGGCAAGTGTGGGACCTGGTTAATGAAGGCGTGGGCCAGATCAAAGTGGCAGGGTGATGTGAAACAGAATCTCAAGTGAGGAGATCAGAAATCACAAGAGGGCTTTTTAGCCCACTGCCCGCATAATTTCAACCTAACCTATCAGTGACACGCTCTTCATTCTCCCGGCCCCAGAAAGGCCAATAAGAAAACCCAGATGTTTTATTCCACCTATTAGGTGTTCAAAAATTCATAGTTAAAAGAATGGAGAGGTTCACCAATCAGCAGCTAATGTACCTTTAAGGGCTGAGGTGAGCCGGTCTCCTAGCAACAGCCAGGTTTGCAGCAGTTGGACAATTAGGTTTTAGTATCACATTAGTTAAAAGAGGCCCTGCGGGGGGAAGAAGGTGAGGGACGTTTTAACTGGATAGCAGTACTGTCTGGGTTTAGAGACTCCACAGAAGACCCGAGTGACGGACGAGAGTCGAGTTGGACCTTCCGGTCGGGAATCACGCTTTTTTGAAGGCAATTGGTTGGAGTCGAAATCGCAGACGCAAGATAAGCAGTAGGAACATTATTCTTTTATTTATTGTCTTACTTACATTATTGTCTTAATGATGTGGAAAGGCAAAGATAGGAGAGGTTGTGTGGATCGATACCTGCCACGTGGGCGAGTGGGTAACTCTGGTTAGTGTCCCTGGGGATTCCTTCTTAACCACGGTCAGGTTAAAAATAGTCCAGAACTTTCATTATGTGAAAATTCTGGAAAAATAGTCCCAACTACCTAAGGGAATTAAGAAGTAGGCCTACAGATTCTCCGCATGGCCTGAGTGAGGCCCAAGGAGCTAGGCCGCCCTGGAATTAAACCCTTAGAAGTAGTATGACCTGTACAATTTTGTGCCTTTCGTTGTCTGGTCTAGGGGGTAGTACATACGCCAAGCGTGATTGGCTTGGTTTAAGCCATTTCAGGGGAGGTGTCGCCTTTCATTGTCTGGTCCAGGGGTAATACACACGGCAAGCTTGATCAACTTGACGGAGCCGGCTCGGGGAGGGTGTCTAATGTAAAGGCTCGAAACACCCGACGATCCGAGAGTGCATTACTGATGATGTGTCCTGGCACATGATAATGAGAGGTTTCGATTTTCCTATACAAGCAGCTGGCTTAGGAGCTCAGACTTTAAATTCTGCAGACTAACCTTTGCCAGCTAAACATATAGATCCACCAGCCCTACACTTAAACCTAATCCTAAAGTCCAAAAGGGGCATACACCCCCATAAATAGGCAAATTCCAAGAGGGGTAGTCACCCCCATAAACCCTAGGCAACTTCCAAGGGGGGCATACACCCCCACAAACCCTAGGCATTCCCCGATTAACTTTTGATATTCTGAGAGGGGTAGGATTCAACAAGGGCAAGTGTGGGACCTGGTTAATGAAGGCGTGGGCCAGATCAAAGTGGCAGGGTGATGTGAAACAGAATCTCAAGTGAGGAGATCAGAAATCACAAGAGGGCTTTTTAGCCCACTGCCCGCATAATTTCAACCTAACCTATCAGTGACACGCTCTTCATTCTCCCGGCCCCAGAAAGGCCAATAAGAAAACCCAGATGTTTTATTCCACCTATTAGGTGTTCAAAAATTCATAGTTAAAAGAATGGAGAGGTTCACCAATCAGCAGCTAATGTACCTTTAAGGGCTGAGGTGAGCCGGTCTCCTAGCAACAGCCAGGTTTGCAGCAGTTGGACAATTAGGTTTTAGTATCACATTAGTTAAAAGAGGCCCTGCGGGGGGAAGAAGGTGAGGGACGTTTTAACTGGATAGCAGTACTGTCTGGGTTTAGAGACTCCACAGAAGACCCGAGTGACGGACGAGAGTCGAGTTGGACCTTCCGGTCGGGAATCACGCTTTTTTGAAGGCAATTGGTTGGAGTCGAAATCGCAGACGCAAGATAAGCAGTAGGAACATTATTCTTTTATTTATTGTCTTACTTACATTATTGTCTTAATGATGTGGAAAGGCAAAGATAGGAGAGGTTGTGTGGATCGATACCTGCCACGTGGGCGAGTGGGTAACTCTGGTTAGTGTCCCTGGGGATTCCTTCTTAACCACGGTCAGGTTAAAAATAGTCCAGAACTTTCATTATGTGAAAATTCTGGAAAAATAGTCCCAACTACCTAAGGGAATTAAGAAGTAGGCCTACAGATTCTCCGCATGGCCTGAGTGAGGCCCAAGGAGCTAGGCCGCCCTGGAATTAAACCCTTAGAAGTAGTATGACCTGTACAATTTCGTTGTCTGGTCTAGGGGGTAGTACATACGCCAAGCGTGATTGGCTTGGTTTAAGCCATTTCAGGGGAGGTGTCGCCTTTCATTGTCTGGTCCAGGGGTAATACACACGGCAAGCTTGATCAACTTGACGGAGCCGGCTCGGGGAGGGTGTCTAATGTAAAGGCTCGAAACACCCGACGATCCGAGAGTGCATTACTGATGATGTGTCCTGGCACATGATAATGAGAGGTTTCGATTTTCCTATACAAGCAGCTGGCTTAGGAGCTCAGACTTTAAATTCTGCAGACTAACCTTTGCCAGCTAAACATATAGATCCACCAGCCCTACACTTAAACCTAATCCTAAAGTCCAAAAGGGGCATACACCCCCATAAATAGGCAAATTCCAAGAGGGGTAGTCACCCCCATAAACCCTAGGCAACTTCCAAGGGGGGCATACACCCCCACAAACCCTAGGCATTCCCCGATTAACTTTTGATATTCTGAGAGGGGTAGGATTCAACAAGGGCAAGTGTGGGACCTGGTTAATGAAGGCGTGGGCCAGATCAAAGTGGCAGGGTGATGTGAAACAGAATCTCAAGTGAGGAGATCAGAAATCACAAGAGGGCTTTTTAGCCCACTGCCCGCATAATTTCAACCTAACCTATCAGTGACACGCTCTTCATTCTCCCGGCCCCAGAAAGGCCAATAAGAAAACCCAGATGTTTTATTCCACCTATTAGGTGTTCAAAAATTCATAGTTAAAAGAATGGAGAGGTTCACCAATCAGCAGCTAATGTACCTTTAAGGGCTGAGGTGAGCCGGTCTCCTAGCAACAGCCAGGTTTGCAGCAGTTGGACAATTAGGTTTTAGTATCACATTAGTTAAAAGAGGCCCTGCGGGGGGAAGAAGGTGAGGGACGTTTTAACTGGATAGCAGTACTGTCTGGGTTTAGAGACTCCACAGAAGACCCGAGTGACGGACGAGAGTCGAGTTGGACCTTCCGGTCGGGAATCACGCTTTTTTGAAGGCAATTGGTTGGAGTCGAAATCGCAGACGCAAGATAAGCAGTAGGAACATTATTCTTTTATTTATTGTCTTACTTACATTATTGTCTTAATGATGTGGAAAGGCAAAGATAGGAGAGGTTGTGTGGATCGATACCTGCCACGTGGGCGAGTGGGTAACTCTGGTTAGTGTCCCTGGGGATTCCTTCTTAACCACGGTCAGGTTAAAAATAGTCCAGAACTTTCATTATGTGAAAATTCTGGAAAAATAGTCCCAACTACCTAAGGGAATTAAGAAGTAGGCCTACAGATTCTCCGCATGGCCTGAGTGAGGCCCAAGGAGCTAGGCCGCCCTGGAATTAAACCCTTAGAAGTAGTATGACCTGTACAATTTTGTGCCTTTCGTTGTCTGGTCTAGGGGGTAGTACATACGCCAAGCGTGATTGGCTTGGTTTAAGCCATTTCAGGGGAGGTGTCGCCTTTCATTGTCTGGTCCAGGGGTAATACACACGGCAAGCTTGATCAACTTGACGGAGCCGGCTCGGGGAGGGTGTCTAATGTAAAGGCTCGAAACACCCGACGATCCGAGAGTGCATTACTGATGATGTGTCCTGGCACATGATAATGAGAGGTTTCGATTTTCCTATACAAGCAGCTGGCTTAGGAGCTCAGACTTTAAATTCTGCAGACTAACCTTTGCCAGCTAAACATATAGATCCACCAGCCCTACACTTAAACCTAATCCTAAAGTCCAAAAGGGGCATACACCCCCATAAATAGGCAAATTCCAAGAGGGGTAGTCACCCCCATAAACCCTAGGCAACTTCCAAGGGGGGCATACACCCCCACAAACCCTAGGCATTCCCCGATTAACTTTTGATATTCTGAGAGGGGTAGGATTCAACAAGGGCAAGTGTGGGACCTGGTTAATGAAGGCGTGGGCCAGATCAAAGTGGCAGGGTGATGTGAAACAGAATCTCAAGTGAGGAGATCAGAAATCACAAGAGGGCTTTTTAGCCCACTGCCCGCATAATTTCAACCTAACCTATCAGTGACACGCTCTTCATTCTCCCGGCCCCAGAAAGGCCAATAAGAAAACCCAGATGTTTTATTCCACCTATTAGGTGTTCAAAAATTCATAGTTAAAAGAATGGAGAGGTTCACCAATCAGCAGCTAATGTACCTTTAAGGGCTGAGGTGAGCCGGTCTCCTAGCAACAGCCAGGTTTGCAGCAGTTGGACAATTAGGTTTTAGTATCACATTAGTTAAAAGAGGCCCTGCGGGGGGGAAGAAGGTGAGGGACGTTTTAACTGGATAGCAGTACTGTCTGGGTTTAGAGACTCCACAGAAGACCCGAGTGACGGACGAGAGTCGAGTTGGACCTTCCGGTCGGGAATCACGCTTTTTTGAAGGCAATTGGTTGGAGTCGAAATCGCAGACGCAAGATAAGCAGTAGGAACATTATTCTTTTATTTATTGTCTTACTTACATTATTGTCTTAATGATGTGGAAAGGCAAAGATAGGAGAGGTTGTGTGGATCGATACCTGCCACGTGGGCGAGTGGGTAACTCTGGTTA
Organism: Hypanus sabinus; assembly: GCF_030144855.1. Classification (NCBI taxonomy): domain Eukaryota; kingdom Metazoa; phylum Chordata; class Chondrichthyes; order Myliobatiformes; family Dasyatidae; genus Hypanus; species Hypanus sabinus. Next base: position 46,480 of record NW_026780084.1, read on the forward strand.
GTGTCCCTGGGGATTCCTTCTTAACCACGGTCAGGTTAAAAATAGTCCAGAACTTTCATTATGTGAAAATTCTGGAAAAATAGTCCCAACTACCTAAGGGAATTAAGAAGTAGGCCTACAGATTCTCCGCATGGCCTGAGTGAGGCCCAAGGAGCTAGGCCGCCCTGGAATTAAACCCTTAGAAGTAGTATGACCTGTACAATTTTGTGCCTTTCGTTGTCTGGTCTAGGGGGTAGTACATACGCCAAGCGTGATTGGCTTGGTTTAAGCCATTTCAGGGGAGGTGTCGCCTTTCATTGTCTGGTCCAGGGGTAATACACACGGCAAGCTTGATCAACTTGACGGAGCCGGCTCGGGGAGGGTGTCTAATGTAAAGGCTCGAAACACCCGACGATCCGAGAGTGCATTACTGATGATGTGTCCTGGCACATGATAATGAGAGGTTTCGATTTTCCTATACAAGCAGCTGGCTTAGGAGCTCAGACTTTAAATTCTGCAGACTAACCTTTGCCAGCTAAACATATAGATCCACCAGCCCTACACTTAAACCTAATCCTAAAGTCCAAAAGGGGCATACACCCCCATAAATAGGCAAATTCCAAGAGGGGTAGTCACCCCCATAAACCCTAGGCAACTTCCAAGGGGGGCATACACCCCCACAAACCCTAGGCATTCCCCGATTAACTTTTGATATTCTGAGAGGGGTAGGATTCAACAAGGGCAAGTGTGGGACCTGGTTAATGAAGGCGTGGGCCAGATCAAAGTGGCAGGGTGATGTGAAACAGAATCTCAAGTGAGGAGATCAGAAATCACAAGAGGGCTTTTTAGCCCACTGCCCGCATAATTTCAACCTAACCTATCAGTGACACGCTCTTCATTCTCCCGGCCCCAGAAAGGCCAATAAGAAAACCCAGATGTTTTATTCCACCTATTAGGTGTTCAAAAATTCATAGTTAAAAGAATGGAGAGGTTCACCAATCAGCAGCTAATGTACCTTTAAGGGCTGAGGTGAGCCGGTCTCCTAGCAACAGCCAGGTTTGCAGCAGTTGGACAATTAGGTTTTAGTATCACATTAGTTAAAAGAGGCCCTGCGGGGGGAAGAAGGTGAGGGACGTTTTAACTGGATAGCAGTACTGTCTGGGTTTAGAGACTCCACAGAAGACCCGAGTGACGGACGAGAGTCGAGTTGGACCTTCCGGTCGGGAATCACGCTTTTTTGAAGGCAATTGGTTGGAGTCGAAATCGCAGACGCAAGATAAGCAGTAGGAACATTATTCTTTTATTTATTGTCTTACTTACATTATTGTCTTAATGATGTGGAAAGGCAAAGATAGGAGAGGTTGTGTGGATCGATACCTGCCACGTGGGCGAGTGGGTAACTCTGGTTAGTGTCCCTGGGGATTCCTTCTTAACCACGGTCAGGTTAAAAATAGTCCAGAACTTTCATTATGTGAAAATTCTGGAAAAATAGTCCCAACTACCTAAGGGAATTAAGAAGTAGGCCTACAGATTCTCCGCATGGCCTGAGTGAGGCCCAAGGAGCTAGGCCGCCCTGGAATTAAACCCTTAGAAGTAGTATGACCTGTACAATTTCGTTGTCTGGTCTAGGGGGTAGTACATACGCCAAGCGTGATTGGCTTGGTTTAAGCCATTTCAGGGGAGGTGTCGCCTTTCATTGTCTGGTCCAGGGGTAATACACACGGCAAGCTTGATCAACTTGACGGAGCCGGCTCGGGGAGGGTGTCTAATGTAAAGGCTCGAAACACCCGACGATCCGAGAGTGCATTACTGATGATGTGTCCTGGCACATGATAATGAGAGGTTTCGATTTTCCTATACAAGCAGCTGGCTTAGGAGCTCAGACTTTAAATTCTGCAGACTAACCTTTGCCAGCTAAACATATAGATCCACCAGCCCTACACTTAAACCTAATCCTAAAGTCCAAAAGGGGCATACACCCCCATAAATAGGCAAATTCCAAGAGGGGTAGTCACCCCCATAAACCCTAGGCAACTTCCAAGGGGGGCATACACCCCCACAAACCCTAGGCATTCCCCGATTAACTTTTGATATTCTGAGAGGGGTAGGATTCAACAAGGGCAAGTGTGGGACCTGGTTAATGAAGGCGTGGGCCAGATCAAAGTGGCAGGGTGATGTGAAACAGAATCTCAAGTGAGGAGATCAGAAATCACAAGAGGGCTTTTTAGCCCACTGCCCGCATAATTTCAACCTAACCTATCAGTGACACGCTCTTCATTCTCCCGGCCCCAGAAAGGCCAATAAGAAAACCCAGATGTTTTATTCCACCTATTAGGTGTTCAAAAATTCATAGTTAAAAGAATGGAGAGGTTCACCAATCAGCAGCTAATGTACCTTTAAGGGCTGAGGTGAGCCGGTCTCCTAGCAACAGCCAGGTTTGCAGCAGTTGGACAATTAGGTTTTAGTATCACATTAGTTAAAAGAGGCCCTGCGGGGGGAAGAAGGTGAGGGACGTTTTAACTGGATAGCAGTACTGTCTGGGTTTAGAGACTCCACAGAAGACCCGAGTGACGGACGAGAGTCGAGTTGGACCTTCCGGTCGGGAATCACGCTTTTTTGAAGGCAATTGGTTGGAGTCGAAATCGCAGACGCAAGATAAGCAGTAGGAACATTATTCTTTTATTTATTGTCTTACTTACATTATTGTCTTAATGATGTGGAAAGGCAAAGATAGGAGAGGTTGTGTGGATCGATACCTGCCACGTGGGCGAGTGGGTAACTCTGGTTAGTGTCCCTGGGGATTCCTTCTTAACCACGGTCAGGTTAAAAATAGTCCAGAACTTTCATTATGTGAAAATTCTGGAAAAATAGTCCCAACTACCTAAGGGAATTAAGAAGTAGGCCTACAGATTCTCCGCATGGCCTGAGTGAGGCCCAAGGAGCTAGGCCGCCCTGGAATTAAACCCTTAGAAGTAGTATGACCTGTACAATTTTGTGCCTTTCGTTGTCTGGTCTAGGGGGTAGTACATACGCCAAGCGTGATTGGCTTGGTTTAAGCCATTTCAGGGGAGGTGTCGCCTTTCATTGTCTGGTCCAGGGGTAATACACACGGCAAGCTTGATCAACTTGACGGAGCCGGCTCGGGGAGGGTGTCTAATGTAAAGGCTCGAAACACCCGACGATCCGAGAGTGCATTACTGATGATGTGTCCTGGCACATGATAATGAGAGGTTTCGATTTTCCTATACAAGCAGCTGGCTTAGGAGCTCAGACTTTAAATTCTGCAGACTAACCTTTGCCAGCTAAACATATAGATCCACCAGCCCTACACTTAAACCTAATCCTAAAGTCCAAAAGGGGCATACACCCCCATAAATAGGCAAATTCCAAGAGGGGTAGTCACCCCCATAAACCCTAGGCAACTTCCAAGGGGGGCATACACCCCCACAAACCCTAGGCATTCCCCGATTAACTTTTGATATTCTGAGAGGGGTAGGATTCAACAAGGGCAAGTGTGGGACCTGGTTAATGAAGGCGTGGGCCAGATCAAAGTGGCAGGGTGATGTGAAACAGAATCTCAAGTGAGGAGATCAGAAATCACAAGAGGGCTTTTTAGCCCACTGCCCGCATAATTTCAACCTAACCTATCAGTGACACGCTCTTCATTCTCCCGGCCCCAGAAAGGCCAATAAGAAAACCCAGATGTTTTATTCCACCTATTAGGTGTTCAAAAATTCATAGTTAAAAGAATGGAGAGGTTCACCAATCAGCAGCTAATGTACCTTTAAGGGCTGAGGTGAGCCGGTCTCCTAGCAACAGCCAGGTTTGCAGCAGTTGGACAATTAGGTTTTAGTATCACATTAGTTAAAAGAGGCCCTGCGGGGGGGAAGAAGGTGAGGGACGTTTTAACTGGATAGCAGTACTGTCTGGGTTTAGAGACTCCACAGAAGACCCGAGTGACGGACGAGAGTCGAGTTGGACCTTCCGGTCGGGAATCACGCTTTTTTGAAGGCAATTGGTTGGAGTCGAAATCGCAGACGCAAGATAAGCAGTAGGAACATTATTCTTTTATTTATTGTCTTACTTACATTATTGTCTTAATGATGTGGAAAGGCAAAGATAGGAGAGGTTGTGTGGATCGATACCTGCCACGTGGGCGAGTGGGTAACTCTGGTTAGTGTCCCTGGGGATTCCTTCTTAACCACGGTCAGGTTAAAAATAGTCCAGAACTTTCATTATGTGAAAATTCTGGAAAAATAGTCCCAACTACCTAAGGGAATTAAGAAGTAGGCCTACAGATTCTCCGCATGGCCTGAGTGAGGCCCAAGGAGCTAGGCCGCCCTGGAATTAAACCCTTAGAAGTAGTATGACCTGTACAATTTTGTGCCTTTCGTTGTCTGGTCTAGGGGGTAGTACATACGCCAAGCGTGATTGGCTTGGTTTAAGCCATTTCAGGGGAGGTGTCGCCTTTCATTGTCTGGTCCAGGGGTAATACACACGGCAAGCTTGATCAACTTGACGGAGCCGGCTCGGGGAGGGTGTCTAATGTAAAGGCTCGAAACACCCGACGATCCGAGAGTGCATTACTGATGATGTGTCCTGGCACATGATAATGAGAGGTTTCGATTTTCCTATACAAGCAGCTGGCTTAGGAGCTCAGACTTTAAATTCTGCAGACTAACCTTTGCCAGCTAAACATATAGATCCACCAGCCCTACACTTAAACCTAATCCTAAAGTCCAAAAGGGGCATACACCCCCATAAATAGGCAAATTCCAAGAGGGGTAGTCACCCCCATAAACCCTAGGCAACTTCCAAGGGGGGCATACACCCCCACAAACCCTAGGCATTCCCCGATTAACTTTTGATATTCTGAGAGGGGTAGGATTCAACAAGGGCAAGTGTGGGACCTGGTTAATGAAGGCGTGGGCCAGATCAAAGTGGCAGGGTGATGTGAAACAGAATCTCAAGTGAGGAGATCAGAAATCACAAGAGGGCTTTTTAGCCCACTGCCCGCATAATTTCAACCTAACCTATCAGTGACACGCTCTTCATTCTCCCGGCCCCAGAAAGGCCAATAAGAAAACCCAGATGTTTTATTCCACCTATTAGGTGTTCAAAAATTCATAGTTAAAAGAATGGAGAGGTTCACCAATCAGCAGCTAATGTACCTTTAAGGGCTGAGGTGAGCCGGTCTCCTAGCAACAGCCAGGTTTGCAGCAGTTGGACAATTAGGTTTTAGTATCACATTAGTTAAAAGAGGCCCTGCGGGGGGAAGAAGGTGAGGGACGTTTTAACTGGATAGCAGTACTGTCTGGGTTTAGAGACTCCACAGAAGACCCGAGTGACGGACGAGAGTCGAGTTGGACCTTCCGGTCGGGAATCACGCTTTTTTGAAGGCAATTGGTTGGAGTCGAAATCGCAGACGCAAGATAAGCAGTAGGAACATTATTCTTTTATTTATTGTCTTACTTACATTATTGTCTTAATGATGTGGAAAGGCAAAGATAGGAGAGGTTGTGTGGATCGATACCTGCCACGTGGGCGAGTGGGTAACTCTGGTTAGTGTCCCTGGGGATTCCTTCTTAACCACGGTCAGGTTAAAAATAGTCCAGAACTTTCATTATGTGAAAATTCTGGAAAAATAGTCCCAACTACCTAAGGGAATTAAGAAGTAGGCCTACAGATTCTCCGCATGGCCTGAGTGAGGCCCAAGGAGCTAGGCCGCCCTGGAATTAAACCCTTAGAAGTAGTATGACCTGTACAATTTTGTGCCTTTCGTTGTCTGGTCTAGGGGGTAGTACATACGCCAAGCGTGATTGGCTTGGTTTAAGCCATTTCAGGGGAGGTGTCGCCTTTCATTGTCTGGTCCAGGGGTAATACACACGGCAAGCTTGATCAACTTGACGGAGCCGGCTCGGGGAGGGTGTCTAATGTAAAGGCTCGAAACACCCGACGATCCGAGAGTGCATTACTGATGATGTGTCCTGGCACATGATAATGAGAGGTTTCGATTTTCCTATACAAGCAGCTGGCTTAGGAGCTCAGACTTTAAATTCTGCAGACTAACCTTTGCCAGCTAAACATATAGATCCACCAGCCCTACACTTAAACCTAATCCTAAAGTCCAAAAGGGGCATACACCCCCATAAATAGGCAAATTCCAAGAGGGGTAGTCACCCCCATAAACCCTAGGCAACTTCCAAGGGGGGCATACACCCCCACAAACCCTAGGCATTCCCCGATTAACTTTTGATATTCTGAGAGGGGTAGGATTCAACAAGGGCAAGTGTGGGACCTGGTTAATGAAGGCGTGGGCCAGATCAAAGTGGCAGGGTGATGTGAAACAGAATCTCAAGTGAGGAGATCAGAAATCACAAGAGGGCTTTTTAGCCCACTGCCCGCATAATTTCAACCTAACCTATCAGTGACACGCTCTTCATTCTCCCGGCCCCAGAAAGGCCAATAAGAAAACCCAGATGTTTTATTCCACCTATTAGGTGTTCAAAAATTCATAGTTAAAAGAATGGAGAGGTTCACCAATCAGCAGCTAATGTACCTTTAAGGGCTGAGGTGAGCCGGTCTCCTAGCAACAGCCAGGTTTGCAGCAGTTGGACAATTAGGTTTTAGTATCACATTAGTTAAAAGAGGCCCTGCGGGGGGGAAGAAGGTGAGGGACGTTTTAACTGGATAGCAGTACTGTCTGGGTTTAGAGACTCCACAGAAGACCCGAGTGACGGACGAGAGTCGAGTTGGACCTTCCGGTCGGGAATCACGCTTTTTTGAAGGCAATTGGTTGGAGTCGAAATCGCAGACGCAAGATAAGCAGTAGGAACATTATTCTTTTATTTATTGTCTTACTTACATTATTGTCTTAATGATGTGGAAAGGCAAAGATAGGAGAGGTTGTGTGGATCGATACCTGCCACGTGGGCGAGTGGGTAACTCTGGTTAGTGTCCCTGGGGATTCCTTCTTAACCACGGTCAGGTTAAAAATAGTCCAGAACTTTCATTATGTGAAAATTCTGGAAAAATAGTCCCAACTACCTAAGGGAATTAAGAAGTAGGCCTACAGATTCTCCGCATGGCCTGAGTGAGGCCCAAGGAGCTAGGCCGCCCTGGAATTAAACCCTTAGAAGTAGTATGACCTGTACAATTTTGTGCCTTTCGTTGTCTGGTCTAGGGGGTAGTACATACGCCAAGCGTGATTGGCTTGGTTTAAGCCATTTCAGGGGAGGTGTCGCCTTTCATTGTCTGGTCCAGGGGTAATACACACGGCAAGCTTGATCAACTTGACGGAGCCGGCTCGGGGAGGGTGTCTAATGTAAAGGCTCGAAACACCCGACGATCCGAGAGTGCATTACTGATGATGTGTCCTGGCACATGATAATGAGAGGTTTCGATTTTCCTATACAAGCAGCTGGCTTAGGAGCTCAGACTTTAAATTCTGCAGACTAACCTTTGCCAGCTAAACATATAGATCCACCAGCCCTACACTTAAACCTAATCCTAAAGTCCAAAAGGGGCATACACCCCCATAAATAGGCAAATTCCAAGAGGGGTAGTCACCCCCATAAACCCTAGGCAACTTCCAAGGGGGGCATACACCCCCACAAACCCTAGGCATTCCCCGATTAACTTTTGATATTCTGAGAGGGGTAGGATTCAACAAGGGCAAGTGTGGGACCTGGTTAATGAAGGCGTGGGCCAGATCAAAGTGGCAGGGTGATGTGAAACAGAATCTCAAGTGAGGAGATCAGAAATCACAAGAGGGCTTTTTAGCCCACTGCCCGCATAATTTCAACCTAACCTATCAGTGACACGCTCTTCATTCTCCCGGCCCCAGAAAGGCCAATAAGAAAACCCAGATGTTTTATTCCACCTATTAGGTGTTCAAAAATTCATAGTTAAAAGAATGGAGAGGTTCACCAATCAGCAGCTAATGTACCTTTAAGGGCTGAGGTGAGCCGGTCTCCTAGCAACAGCCAGGTTTGCAGCAGTTGGACAATTAGGTTTTAGTATCACATTAGTTAAAAGAGGCCCTGCGGGGGGGAAGAAGGTGAGGGACGTTTTAACTGGATAGCAGTACTGTCTGGGTTTAGAGACTCCACAGAAGACCCGAGTGACGGACGAGAGTCGAGTTGGACCTTCCGGTCGGGAATCACGCTTTTTTGAAGGCAATTGGTTGGAGTCGAAATCGCAGACGCAAGATAAGCAGTAGGAACATTATTCTTTTATTTATTGTCTTACTTACATTATTGTCTTAATGATGTGGAAAGGCAAAGATAGGAGAGGTTGTGTGGATCGATACCTGCCACGTGGGCGAGTGGGTAACTCTGGTTAGTGTCCCTGGGGATTCCTTCTTAACCACGGTCAGGTTAAAAATAGTCCAGAACTTTCATTATGTGAAAATTCTGGAAAAATAGTCCCAACTACCTAAGGGAATTAAGAAGTAGGCCTACAGATTCTCCGCATGGCCTGAGTGAGGCCCAAGGAGCTAGGCCGCCCTGGAATTAAACCCTTAGAAGTAGTATGACCTGTACAATTTTGTGCCTTTCGTTGTCTGGTCTAGGGGGTAGTACATACGCCAAGCGTGATTGGCTTGGTTTAAGCCATTTCAGGGGAGGTGTCGCCTTTCATTGTCTGGTCCAGGGGTAATACACACGGCAAGCTTGATCAACTTGACGGAGCCGGCTCGGGGAGGGTGTCTAATGTAAAGGCTCGAAACACCCGACGATCCGAGAGTGCATTACTGATGATGTGTCCTGGCACATGATAATGAGAGGTTTCGATTTTCCTATACAAGCAGCTGGCTTAGGAGCTCAGACTTTAAATTCTGCAGACTAACCTTTGCCAGCTAAACATATAGATCCACCAGCCCTACACTTAAACCTAATCCTAAAGTCCAAAAGGGGCATACACCCCCATAAATAGGCAAATTCCAAGAGGGGTAGTCACCCCCATAAACCCTAGGCAACTTCCAAGGGGGGCATACACCCCCACAAACCCTAGGCATTCCCCGATTAACTTTTGATATTCTGAGAGGGGTAGGATTCAACAAGGGCAAGTGTGGGACCTGGTTAATGAAGGCGTGGGCCAGATCAAAGTGGCAGGGTGATGTGAAACAGAATCTCAAGTGAGGAGATCAGAAATCACAAGAGGGCTTTTTAGCCCACTGCCCGCATAATTTCAACCTAACCTATCAGTGACACGCTCTTCATTCTCCCGGCCCCAGAAAGGCCAATAAGAAAACCCAGATGTTTTATTCCACCTATTAGGTGTTCAAAAATTCATAGTTAAAAGAATGGAGAG
>NW_026780085.1:0-55723 GCF_030144855.1 Hypanus sabinus
GTGTCCTCTGGTCCTAGACTCCCCCAGTATAGGAAACTTCCTCCTAAACATCCACTCCATCTGTGCCCTCTGGTCCTAGACTCCACCACTATAGGAAACATCCTCTTCACATCCACTCTATCTGTGTCCTCTGGTTCTAGACTCCCCCACAACAGGAAACATTCTCTCCACATCCACTCTATCTGTGTCCTCTGGTCCTAGACTCCCCCAATACAGGAAACATCCTCTCTACATCCACTCTATCTGTGTCCTCTGGTCCTAGACTCCCCCACCACGGGAAACATCCTCTCCACATCCACTCTATCTGTGTCCTCTGGTCCTAGACTCCCCCACCACGGGAAACATCCTCTCCACATCCACTCTATCTGTGTCCTCTGGTCCTAGACTCAACCACTATAGGAAACATCCTCTCCACATCCACTCTATCTGTGTCCTCTGGTCCTAGACTCAACCACTATAGGAAACATCCTCTCCACATCCACTCTATCTGTGTCCTCTGGTCCTAGACTACCACACAATGGGAAACTTCCGCTCCACATCCACTCTATCTGTGTCCTCTGGTCCTAGACTCCCCCACCACGGGAAACATCCTCTCCACATCCACTATATCAGTGTCTTCTGGTCCTAGACTCCCCCACTACAGGAAACATCCTTTCCACATCCACTCTATCTGTGTCCTCTGGTACGAGACTCCCCCACTATAGGAAACATCCTCTCCACATCCACTCTATCAGTGTCCTCTGGTCCTAGACTCACCCACTGTAGGAAATACCCTCTCCACATCCATTCTATCTGTGTCAACTGGCCCTGGACTCTGCCACTACAGGGGACATCCACTCTATCTGTGTCCTCAGGACCTAGACTCCCCCCACTATAGGAAACATCCTCTCCTCATCCACTCTATCTGTGACCTCTGGCTCTAGACTCCCCCACTATAGGAAACATCCTCTCCACACCCACTCTATCTGTGTCCTCTGGTCCGAGACTCCGCCACTATAGGAAACATCCTTTCCACATCCAATCTATCTGTGTCCTCTGGTCCTAGACTCCGCCACTATAGGAAACATCCTCTCCACATCCACTCTATCTGCGTCCTCTGGTCCTAGACTCCCACACAATGGGAAACTTCTGCTCCACATTCGCTCAATCTGTGTCCTCTGGTCCTAGACTCCCCCATGACAGGTAACATCCTCTGCACATCCACTCTATCTGTGTCCTCTGGTCCAAGACTACCCCACTACAGGAAACATCCTCTCCACATCCACTCTATCTGTGTCCTCTGGTCCTCGACTCCCCCAGTACAGGAAACATCTACTCCACATTAACTCAATCTGTGTCCTCTGGTCCAAGACTCCCCCACGACAGGTAACATCCTCTGCACATCCACTCTATCTGTGTCCTCTGGTCCAAGACTACCCCACTACAGGAAACATCCTCTTCACATCCACTCTATCTGTGTCCTCTGGTTCTAGACTCCCCACAACAGGAAACATTCTCTCCACATCCACTCTATCTGTGTCCTCTGGTCCTAGACTCCCCCAATACAGGAAACATCCTCTCTACATCCACTCTATCTGTGTCCTCTGGTCCTAGACTCCCCCACCACGGGAAACATCCTCTCCACATCCACTCTATCTGTGTCCTCTGGTCCTAGACTCAACCACTATAGGAAACATCCTCTCCACATCCACTCTATCTGTGTCCTCTGGTCCTAGACTCAACCACTATAGGAAACATCCTCTCCACATCCACTCTATCTGTGTCCTCTGGTCCTAGACTACCACACAATGGGAAACTTCCGCTCCACATCCACTCTATCTGTGTCCTCTGGTCCTAGACTCCCCCACAATGGGAATCCTCCTCTCCACATCCACTCTATCTGTGTCCTCTGGTTCTAGACTCCCACAGAACAGGAAACATCCTCTCCACATCCACTCTATCTGTGTCCTCTGGTTCTAGACTCCCCCACAACAGGAAACATCCTCTCCACATCCACTCTAGCAGTGTCCTCTGGTCCTAGACTCTCCCACTACAGGAAACATACTCTCCATATCCACTCTATCTGTGTCCTCTGGTCTGAGACTCCCCCACAATAGGAAACATCCACTCCACATCCACTCTATCAATGTCCACTGGTCCTAGACTCTGCCAATACAGGGGACATCCACTCTATCTGTGGACCTAGACACCCCCACTATAGGAAACATCCTGTTCACATCCACTCTATCCGTGTCCTCTGGTCCGAGACACCCCCACTATAGGAAACATCCTCTCCACATCCACTCCATCTGTGTCCTCTGGTCCTAGACTCCCCCACTATAGGAAACATCCTCTCCAAATCCACTCTATCTGTGTCCTCTGGTTCTAGACTCCCCCACAACAGGAAACATCCTCTCCACATCCACTATATCAGTGTCTTCTGGTCCTAGACTCCCCCACTACAGGAAACATCCTTTCCACATCCACTCTATCTGTGTCCTCTGGTACGAGACTCCCCCACTATAGGAAACATCCTCTCCACATCCACTCTATCAGTGTCCTCTGGTCCTAGACTCACCCACTGTAGGAAATACCCTCTCCACATCCATTCTATCTGTGTCAACTGGCCCTGGACTCAGCCACTACAGGGGACATCCACTCTATCTGTGTCCTCAGGACCTAGACTCCCCCACTATAGGAAACATCCTCTCCTCATCCACTCTATCTGTGACCTCTGGCTCTAGACTCCCCCACTATAGGAAACATCCTCTCCACACCCACTCTATCTGTGTCCTCTGGTCCGAGACTCCGCCACTATAGGAAACATCCTTTCCACATCCAATCTATCTGTGTCCTCTGGTCCTAGACTCCGCCACTATAGGAAACATCCTCTCCACATCCACTCTATCTGTGTCCTCTGGTCCTAGACTCCCACACAATGGGAAACTTCTGCTCCACATTCGCTCAATCTGTGTCCTCTGGTCCTAGACTCCCCCATGACAGGTAACATCCTCTGCACATCCACTCTATCTGTGTCCTCTGGTCCAAGACTACCCCACTACAGGAAACATCCTCTCCACATCCACTCTATCTGTGTCCTCTGGTCCTCGACTCCCCCAGTACAGGAAACATCTACTCCACATTAACTCAATCTGTGTCCTCTGGTCCAAGACTCCCCCACGACAGGTAACATCCTCTGCACATCCACTCTATCTGTGTCCTCTGGTCCAAGACTACCCCACTACAGGAAACATCCTCTCCACATCCACTCTATCTGTGTCCTCTGGTCCTCGACTCCCCCAGTACAGGAAACATCTACTCCACATTAACTCGATCTGTGTCCTCTGGTCCTAGACTCCCCCAGTATAGGAAACTTCCTCCTAAACATCCACTCCATCTGTGCCCTCTGGTCCTAGACTCCACCACTATAGGAAACATCCTCTTCACATCCACTCTATCTGTGTCCTCTGGTTCTAGACTCCCCCACAACAGGAAACATTCTCTCCACATCCACTCTATCTGTGTCCTCTGGTCCTAGACTCCCCCAATACAGGAAACATCCTCTCTACATCCACTCTATCTGTGTCCTCTGGTCCTAGACTCCCCCACCACGGGAAACATCCTCTCCACATCCACTCTATCTGTGTCCTCTGGTCCTAGACTCAACCACTATAGGAAACATCCTCTCCACATCCACTCTATCTGTGTCCTCTGGTCCTAGACTCAACCACTATAGGAAACATCCTCTCCACATCCACTCTATCTGTGTCCTCTGGTCCTAGACTACCACACAATGGGAAACTTCCGCTCCACATCCACTCTATCTGTGTCCTCTGGTCCTAGACTCCCCCACCACGGGAAACATCCTCTCCACATCCACTATATCAGTGTCTTCTGGTCCTAGACTCCCCCACTACAGGAAACATCCTTTCCACATCCACTCTATCTGTGTCCTCTGGTACGAGACTCCCCCACTATAGGAAACATCCTCTCCACATCCACTCTATCAGTGTCCTCTGGTCCTAGACTCACCCACTGTAGGAAATACCCTCTCCACATCCATTCTATCTGTGTCAACTGGCCCTGGACTCTGCCACTACAGGGGACATCCACTCTATCTGTGTCCTCAGGACCTAGACTCCCCCACTATAGGAAACATCCTCTCCTCATCCACTCTATCTGTGACCTCTGGCTCTAGACTCCCCCACTATAGGAAACATCCTCTCCACACCCACTCTATCTGTGTCCTCTGGTCCGAGACTCCGCCACTATAGGAAACATCCTTTCCACATCCAATCTATCTGTGTCCTCTGGTCCTAGACTCCGCCACTATAGGAAACATCCTCTCCACATCCACTCTATCTGCGTCCTCTGGTCCTAGACTCCCACACAATGGGAAACTTCTGCTCCACATTCGCTCAATCTGTGTCCTCTGGTCCTAGACTCCCCCATGACAGGTAACATCCTCTGCACATCCACTCTATCTGTGTCCTCTGGTCCAAGACTACCCCACTACAGGAAACATCCTCTCCACATCCACTCTATCTGTGTCCTCTGGTCCTCGACTCCCCCAGTACAGGAAACATCTACTCCACATTAACTCAATCTGTGTCCTCTGGTCCAAGACTCCCCCACGACAGGTAACATCCTCTGCACATCCACTCTATCTGTGTCCTCTGGTCCAAGACTACCCCACTACAGGAAACATCCTCTCCACATCCACTCTATCTGTGTCCTCTGGTCCTCGACTCCCCCAGTACAGGAAACATCTACTCCACATTAACTCGATCTGTGTCCTCTGGTCCTAGACTCCCCCAGTATAGGAAACTTCCTCCTAAACATCCACTCCATCTGTGCCCTCTGGTCCTAGACTCCACCACTATAGGAAACATCCTCTTCACATCCACTCTATCTGTGTCCTCTGGTTCTAGACTCCCCCACAACAGGAAACATTCTCTCCACATCCACTCTATCTGTGTCCTCTGGTCCTAGACTCCCCCAATACAGGAAACATCCTCTCTACATCCACTCTATCTGTGTCCTCTGGTCCTAGACTCCCCCACCACGGGAAACATCCTCTCCACATCCACTCTATCTGTGTCCTCTGGTCCTAGACTCAACCACTATAGGAAACATCCTCTCCACATCCACTCTATCTGTGTCCTCTGGTCCTAGACTCAACCACTATAGGAAACATCCTCTCCACATCCACTCTATCTGTGTCCTCTGGTCCTAGACTACCACACAATGGGAAACTTCCGCTCCACATCCACTCTATCTGTGTCCTCTGGTCCTAGACTCCCCCACAATGGGAAACCTCCTCTCCACATCCACTCTATCTGTGTCCTCTGGTTCTAGACTCCCACAGAACAGGAAACATCCTCTCCACATCCACTCTATCTGTGTCCTCTGGTTCTAGACTCCCCCACAACAGGAAACATCCTCTCCACATCCACTCTAGCAGTGTCCTCTGGTCCTAGACTCTCCCACTACAGGAAACATACTCTCCATATCCACTCTATCTGTGTCCTCTGGTCTGAGACTCCCCCACAATAGGAAACATCCACTCCACATCCACTCTATCAATGTCCACTGGTCCTAGACTCTGCCAATACAGGGGACATCCACTCTATCTGTGGACCTAGACACCCCCACTATAGGAAACATCCTGTTCACATCCACTCTATCCGTGTCCTCTGGTCCGAGACACCCCCACTATAGGAAACATCCTCTCCACATCCACTCCATCTGTGTCCTCTGGTCCTAGACTCCCCCACTATAGGAAACATCCTCTCCAAATCCACTCTATCTGTGTCCTCTGGTTCTAGACTCCCCCACAACAGGAAACATCCTCTCCACATCCACTATATCAGTGTCTTCTGGTCCTAGACTCCCCCACTACAGGAAACATCCTTTCCACATCCACTCTATCTGTGTCCTCTGGTACGAGACTCCCCCACTATAGGAAACATCCTCTCCACATCCACTCTATCAGTGTCCTCTGGTCCTAGACTCACCCACTGTAGGAAATACCCTCTCCACATCCATTCTATCTGTGTCAACTGGCCCTGGACTCAGCCACTACAGGGGACATCCACTCTATCTGTGTCCTCAGGACCTAGACTCCCCCACTATAGGAAACATCCTCTCCTCATCCACTCTATCTGTGACCTCTGGCTCTAGACTCCCCCACTATAGGAAACATCCTCTCCACACCCACTCTATCTGTGTCCTCTGGTCCGAGACTCCGCCACTATAGGAAACATCCTTTCCACATCCAATCTATCTGTGTCCTCTGGTCCTAGACTCCGCCACTATAGGAAACATCCTCTCCACATCCACTCTATCTGTGTCCTCTGGTCCTAGACTCCCACACAATGGGAAACTTCTGCACCACATTCGCTCAATCTGTGTCCTCTGGTCCTAGACTCCCCCATGACAGGTAACATCCTCTGCACATCCACTCTATCTGTGTCCTCTGGTCCAAGACTACCCCACTACAGGAAACATCCTCTCCACATCCACTCTATCTGTGTCCTCTGGTCCTCGACTCCCCCAGTACAGGAAACATCTACTCCACATTAACTCAATCTGTGTCCTCTGGTCCAAGACTCCCCCACGACAGGTAACATCCTCTGCACATCCACTCTATCTGTGTCCTCTGGTCCAAGACTACCCCACTACAGGAAACATGCTCTCCACATCCACTCTATCTGTGTCCTCTGGTCCTCGACTCCCCCAGTACAGGAAACATCTACTCCACATTAACTCAATCTGTGTCCTCTGGTCCAAGACTCCCCCACGACAGGTAACATCCTCTCCACATCCACTCTACCTGTGTCCTCTGGTCCTAGACTCCCCCACTATAGGAAACTTCCTCTCTACATCCACTCTATCTGTGTCCTCTGGTCCTCGACTCCCCCATTACAGGAAACATCTACTCCACATTAACTCAATCTGTGTCCTCTGGTCCAAGACTCCCCCACGACAGGTAACATCCTCTCCACATCCACTCTATCTGTGTCCTCTGGTCCTAGACTCCCCCACTATAGGAAACATCCTCTCTACATCCACTCTATCTGTGTCCTCTGGTCCTCGACTCCCCCATTACAGGAAACATCTACTCCACATCCACTCTATCTGTGTCCTCTGGTCCTAGACTCCCCCACTATAGGAAACATCCTCTCTAAATCCACTCTATCTGTGTCCTCTGGCCCTCGACTCCCCCATTACAGGAAACATCCACTCCACATTCACTCAATCTGTGTCCTCTGGTCCAAGACTCCCCCACGACAGGTAACATCCTCTGAACATCCACTCTATCTGTGTCCTCTGGTCCTAGACTCAGCCACTACAGGGGACATCCACTCTATCTGTCTCCTCTGGTCCTAGACTCCCCCACTATAGGAAACATCCTCTCCACATCCACTCTCTCTGTGTCCTCTGGTCCTAGACACCGCACATCCACTCTATCTGTGTCCTCTGGTCCCAGACTCCCCACTATTGGAATCATCCTCTCCACATCCACTCTATCTGTGTCCTCTGGTCCTAGACTCCCCCACAATGGGAAATTTCCGCTCCACATCCACTCCATCTGTGTCCTCTGGTCCTAGACCCCCCACTACAGGAAACATCCTCTCCACATCCACTCTCTCTGTGTCCTCTGGTCCTAGACTCCCGCACAATGGGAAACTTCCTCTCCACATCTACTCTATCTGTGTCCTCTGGTCCTTGACTCCCCCACAACAGGAAACATCCTCTCCACATCCACTCGATCTGTGTCCTCTGGTCCTAGACTCCCCCAGTATAGGAAACTTCCTCCTAAACATCCACTCCATCTGTGCCCTCTGGTCCTAGACTCCACCACTATAGGAAACATCCTCTTCACATCCACTCTATCTGTGTCCTCTGGTTCTAGACTCCCCCACAACAGGAAACATTCTCTCCACATCCACTCTATCTGTGTCCTCTGGTCCTAGACTCCCCCAATACAGGAAACATCCTCTCTACATCCACTCTATCTGTGTCCTCTGGTCCTAGACTCCCCCACCACGGGAAACATCCTCTCCACATCCACTCTATCTGTGTCCTCTGGTCTTAGACTCAACCACTATAGGAAACATCCTCTCCACATCCACTCTATCTGTGTCCTCTGGTCCTAGACTCCCCCACAATGGGAAACCTCCTTTCCACATCCACTCTATCTGTGTCCTCTGGTTCTAGACTCCCACAGAACAGGAAACATCCTCTCCACATCCACTCTATCTGTGTCCTCTGGTTCTAGACTCCCCCACAACAGGAAACATCCTCTCCACATCCACTCTAGCAGTGTCCTCTGGTCCTAGACTCTCCCACTACAGGAAACATACTCTCCATATCCACTCTATCTGTGTCCTCTGGTCTGAGACTCCCCCACAATAGGAAACATCCACTCCACATCCACTCTATCAATGTCCACTGGTCCTAGACTCTGCCAATACAGGGGACATCCACTCTATCTGTGGACCTAGACACCCCCACTATAGGAAACATCCTGTTCACATCCACTCTATCCGTGTCCTCTGGTCCGAGACACCCCCACTATAGGAAACATCCTCTCCACATCCACTCCATCTGTGTCCTCTGGTCCTAGACTCCCCCACTATAGGAAACATCCTCTCCAAATCCACTCTATCTGTGTCCTCTGGTTCTGGACTCCCCCACAACAGGAAAACAGGAAACATCCTCTCCACATCCACTATATCAGTGTCTTCTGGTCCTAGACTCCCCCACTACAGGAAACATCCTTTCCACATCCACTCTATCTGTGTCCTCTGGTACGAGACTCCCCCACTATAGGAAACATCCTCTCCACATCCACTCTATCAGTGTCCTCTGGTCCTAGACTCACCCACTGTAGGAAATACCCTCTCCACATCCATTCTATCTGTGTCAACTGGCCCTGGACTCAGCCACTACAGGGGACATCCACTCTATCTGTGTCCTCAGGACCTAGACTCCCCCACTATAGGAAACATCCTCTCCTCATCCACTCTATCTGTGACCTCTGGCTCTAGACTCCCCCACTATAGGAAACATCCTCTCCACACCCACTCTATCTGTGTCCTCTGGTCCGAGACTCCGCCACTATAGGAAACATCCTTTCCACATCCAATCTATCTGTGTCCTCTGGTCCTAGACTCCGCCACTATAGGAAACATCCTCTCCACATCCACTCTATCTGTGTCCTCTGGTCCTAGACTCCCACACAATGGGAAACTTCTGCTCCACATTCGCTCAATCTGTGTCCTCTGGTCCTAGACTCCCCCATGACAGGTAACATCCTCTGCACATCCACTCTATCTGTGTCCTCTGGTCCAAGACTACCCCACTACAGGAAACATCCTCTCCACATCCACTCTATCTGTGTCCTCTGGTCCTCGACTCCCCCAGTACAGGAAACATCTACTCCACATTAACTCAATCTGTGTCCTCTGGTCCAAGACTCCCCCACGACAGGTAACATCCTCTGCACATCCACTCTATCTGTGTCCTCTGGTCCAAGACTACCCCACTACAGGAAACATCCTCTCCACATCCACTCTATCTGTGTCCTCTGGTCCTCGACTCCCCCAGTACAGGAAACATCTACTCCACATTAACTCAATCTGTGTCCTCTGGTCCAAGACTCCCCCAAGACAGGTAACATCCTCTCCACATCCACTCTACCTGTGTCCTCTGGTCCTAGACTCCCCCACTATAGGAAACTTCCTCTCTACATCCACTCTATCTGTGTCCTCTGGTCCTCGACTCCCCCATTACAGGAAACATCTACTCCACATTAACTCAATCTGTGTCCTCTGGTCCAAGACTCCCCCACGACAGGTAACATCCTCTCCACATCCACTCTATCTGTGTCCTCTGGTCCTAGACTCCCCCACTATAGGAAACATCCTCTCTACATCCACTCTATCTGTGTCCTCTGGTCCTCGACTCCCCCATTACAGGAAACATCTACTCCACATCCACTCTATCTGTGTCCTCTGGTCCTAGACTCCCCCACTATAGGAAACATCCTCTCTACATCCACTCTATCTGTGTCCTCTGGCCCTCGACTCCCCCATTACAGGAAACATCCACTCCACATTCACTCAATCTGTGTCCTCTGGTCCAAGACTCCCCCACGACAGGTAACATCCTCTGAACATCCACTCTATCTGTGTCCTCTGGTCCTAGACTCAGCCACTACAGGGGACATCCACTCTATCTGTCTCCTCTGGTCCTAGACTCCCCCACTATATGAAAATCCTCTCCACATTCACTCTATCTGTGTCCTCTGGCCATAGACTCCCCCACTATAGGAAACATCCTCTCCACATCCACTCTGTCTGTGTCCTCTGGTCCTAGACACCGCACATCCACTCTATCTGTGTCCTCTGGTCCCAGACTCCCCACTACAGGAAACATCCTCTCCACATACACTCTCTCTATGTCCTCTGGTCCTAGACTCCCGCACAATGGGAAACTTCCTCTCCACATCTACTCTATCTGTGTCCTCTGGTCCTTGACTCCCCCACTATAGGAAACACCCTCTCCACATCCACTCTATCTGTGTCCTCTCGTCCTAGACTCCCCCACAACAGGAAACATCCTCTCCACATCCACTCGATCTGTGTCCTCTGGTCCTAGACTCAACCACTATAGGAAACATCTTCTCCACATCCACTCTATCTGAGTCCTCTGGTCCTAGACTCAACCACTATAGGAAACATCCTCTCCACATCCACTCTATCTGTGTCCTCTGGTCCTAGACTACCACACAATGGGAAACTTCCGCTCCACATCCACTCTATCTGTGTCCTCTGGTCCTAGACTCCGCCACAATGGGAAACCTCCTCTCCACATCCACTCTATCTGTGTCCTCTGGTTCTAGACTCCCACAGAACAGGAAACATCCTCTCCACATCCACTCTATCTGTGTCCTCTGGTTCTAGACTCCCCCACAACAGGAAACATCCTCTCCACATCCACTCTAGCAGTGTCCTCTGGTCCTAGACTCTCCCACTACAGGAAACATACTCTCCATATCCACTCTATCTGTGTCCTCTGGTCTGAGACTCCCCCACTATAGGAAACATCCACTCCACATCCACTCTATCAATGTCCACTGGTCCTAGACTCTGCCACTACAGGGGACATCCACTCTATCTGTGGACCTAGACACCCCCACTATAGGAAACATCCTGTTCACATCCACTCTATCCGTGTCCTCTGGTCCGAGACAACCCCACTATAGGAAACATCCTCTCCACATCCACTCCATCTGTGTCCTCTGGTCCTAGACTCCCCCACTATAGGAAACATCCTCTCCAAATCCACTCTATCTGTGTCCTCTGGTTCTAGACTCCCCCACAACAGGAAACATCCTCTCCACATCCACTATATCAGTGTCTTCTGGTCCTAGACTCCCCCACTACAGGAAACATCCTTTCCACATCCACTCTATCTGTGTCCTCTGGTACGAGACTCCCCCACTATAGGAAACATCCTCTCCACATCCACTCTATCAGTGTCCTCTGGTCCTAGACTCACCCACTGTAGGAAATACCCTCTCCACATCCATTCTATCTGTGTCAACTGGCCCTGGACTCAGCCTCTACAGGGGACATCCACTCTATCTGTGTCCTCAGGACCTAGACTCCCCCACTATAGGAAACATCCTCTCCTCATCCACTCTATCTGTGACCTCTGGCTCTAGACTCCCCCACTATAGGAAACATCCTCTCCACACCCACTCTATCTGTGTCCTCTGGTCCGAGACTCCGCCACTATAGGAAACATCCTTTCCACATCCAATCTATCTGTGTCCTCTGGTCCTAGACTCCGCCACTATAGGAAACATCCTCTACACATCCACTCTATCTGTGTCCTCTGGTCCTAGACTCCCACACAATGGGAAACTTCTGCTCCACATCCACTCTATCTGTGTCCTCTGGTCTTAGACTCCCCCACTATAGGAAACACCCTCTCCACATCCACTCTATCTGTGTCCTCTCGTCCTAGACTCCCCCACAACAGGAAACATCCTCTCCACATCCACTCGATCTGTGTCCTCTGGTCCTAGACTCCCCCATGACAGGTAACATCCTCTGCACATCCACTCTATCTGTGTCCTCTGGTCCAAGACTACCCCACTACAGGAAACATCCTCTCCACATCCACTCTATCTGTGTCCTCTGGTCCTCGACTCCCCCAGTACAGGAAACATCTACTCCACATTAACTCAATCTGTGTCCTCTGGTCCAAGACTCCCCCACGACAGGTAACATCCTCTCCACATCCACTCTACCTGTGTCCTCTGGTCCTAGACTACCCCACTATAGGAAACATCCTCTCTACATCCACTCTATCTGTGTCCTCTGGTCCTCGACTCCCCCATTACAGGAAACATCTACTCCACATTAACTCAATCTGTGTCCTCTGGTCCAAGACTCCCCCACGACAGGTAACATCCTCTCCACATCCACTCTATCTGTGTCCTCTGGTCCTATACTCCCCCACTATAGGAAACATCCTCTCTACATCCACTCTATCTGTGTCCTCTGGCCCTCGACTCCCCCATTACAGGAAACATTAACTCCACATTCACTCAATCTGTGTCCTCTGGTCCAAGACTCCCCCACGACAGGTAACATCCTCTGAACATCCACTCTATCTGTGTCCTCTGGTCCTAGACTCAGCCACTACGGGGGACATCCACTCTATCTGTCTCCTCTGGTCCTAGACTCCCCCACTATATGAAAATCCTCTCCACATTCACTCTATCTGTGTCCTCTGGCCATAGACTTCCCCACAACAGGAAACATCCTCTCCACATCCACTCCATCTGTGCCCTCTGGTCCTAGACTCCACCACTATAGGAAACATCCTCTTCACATCCACTCTATCTGTGTCCTCTGGTCCTAGACTCCACCACTATAGGAAACATCCTCTTCACATCCACTCTATCTGTGTCCTCTGGTTCTAGACTCCCCCACAACAGGAAACATTCTCTCCACATCCACTCTATCTGTGTCCTCTGGTCCTAGACTCCCCCAATACAGGAAACATCCTCTCTACATCCACTCTATCTGTGTCCTCTGGTCCTAGACTCCCCCACCACGGGAAACATCCTCTCCACATCCACTCTATCTGTGTCCTCTGGTCCTAGACTCAACCACTATAGGAAACATCCTCTCCACATCCACTCTATCTGTGTCCTCTGGTCCTTGACTCAACCACTATAGGAAACATCCTCTCCACATCCACTCTATCTGTGTCCTCTGGTCCTAGACTACCACACAATGGGAAACTTCCGCTCCACATCCACTCTATCTGTGTCCTCTGGTCCTAGACTCCCCCACAATGGGAAACCTCCTCTCCACATCCACTCTATCTGTGTCCTCTGGTTCTAGACTCCCACAGAACAGGAAACATCCTCTCCACATCCACTCTATCTGTGTCCTCTGGTCCTAGACTCCGCCACTATAGGAAACATCCTCTCCTCATCCACTCTTTCTGTGTCCTCTGGTCCTTGACTACCCCACTCTAGGAAACATCCTCTCCACATCCACTCTATCTGTGTCCTCTGGTCCTGGACTCCCCCACAATGGGAATCTTCCTCTCCACATCCACTCCATCTGTGTCCTCTGGTCCTAGACTCCCGCACAATGGGAAACTTAATCTCCACATCCACTCTATCTGTGTTCTCTGGTCCTTGACTCCCCCACTCTAGGAAACATCCTCTCCACATCCACACTATCTGTGTCCTCTGGTCCTTGACTCCCCCACTATAGGAAACATCCTGTTCACATCAACTCTATCTGTGTCCTCTGGTTCTAAACACCCCCACAACAGGAAACATCCTTTCCACATCCATTCTAACTGTGTCCTCTGGTCTTAGACTCCCCCACTATAGGAAACATCCTCTCCACATCCACTCTTTCTGTGTCCTCTGGTCCTAGACTCCCCCGCTATAGGAAACATCCTCTCCACATCCTCTCTATCTGTGTCCTCTGGTCCTAAACTCCCCCACTATAGGAAACATCCTCTCCACATCCACTCTATCTGTGTCCTCTGGTCCTAGACTCCCCCACTATAGGAAACATCCACTCCACATCCACTCTATCTGTGTCCTCTGGTCCTAAACTCCCCCACTATAGGAAACATCCCCTCCAAATCCACTCTATCTGTGTCCTCTGGTCCTAGACACCGCACATCTACACTATCTGTGTCCTGTGGTCCTAGACTCCCCACTATAGGAAACGTCCTTTCCACATCCAATCTATCTGTGTCCTCTGGTCCTAGACTCCCACACAATGGGAAACTTCCGCTCCACATCCACTCTATCAGTATCCTCTGGTCTTAGACTCCCCAACTATAGGAAACATCCTCTCCACATCCACTCTTTCTGTGTCCTCTGGTCCTAGACTCCCCCGCTATAGGAAACATCCTCACCACATCCACTCTATCTGTGTCCTCTGGTCATAAACTCCCCCACTATAGGACACATCCTCTCCACATCCACTGTATCTGTGTCCTCTGGTCCTAGACTTACGACTATAGGAATCATGCTCTCCACATCCACTCTATCAGTGTCCTCTGGTCCTGGACTCCCCCAGAATGGGAAACTTCCTCTCCACATCCACTCTCTCTGTGTCCTCTGGTCCTAGACTCCCGCACAATGGGAAACATAATCTCCACATCCACTCTATCTGTGTCCTCTGGTCCTTGACTCCCCCACTCTAGGAAACATCCTCTCCTCATCCACTCTATCTGTGACCTCTGGCTCTAGACTCCCCCACTATAGGAAACATCCTTTCCACATCCACTCTGTCTGTGTCCTCTGGTCCTAGACACCGCACATCCACACAATCTGTGTCCTCTGGTCCTAAACTCCCCCACTATTGGAAACATCCTCTCCACATCCACTCTCTCTGTGTCCTCTGGTCCTAGACTCCCGCACAATGGGAAACATAATCTCCACATCCACTCTATCTGTGTCCTCTGGTCCTTGACTCCCCCACTCTAGGAAACATCCTCTCCTCATCCACTCTATCTGTGACCTCTGGCTCTAGACTCCCCCACTATAGGAAACATCCTGTTCACATCCACTCTATCTGTGTCCTCTGGTTCTAGACTCCCCCACAACAGGAAACATCCTTTCCACATCCACTCCATCTGTGTCCTCTGGTCTCAGACTCCCCCACTATAGGAAACATCCTCTCCACATCCACTCTTTCTGTGTCCTCTGATCCTGGCCTCCCCCGTTATAGGAAACATCCTCTCCACATCCACTCTATTTGTGTCCTCTGGTCCTAGACTCCCACACAATGGGAAACTTCCGCTCCACATCCACTCTATCTGTGTCCTCTGGTCATAGACTCCCCCACTGTAGGAAACGTCCTCTCCACATCCCCTCTTTCTGTGTCCTCTGGTCCTAGACTCCCCCGCTATAGGAAACATCGTCTCCACATCCACTCTATCTGTGTCCTCTGGTCCTAAACTCCCCCAATATAGGAAACATCCTCTCCACATCCACTCTATCTGTGTCCTCTGGTCCTAGACTCACCACTATAGGAATCATCCTCTCCACATCCACTCTATCTGTGTCCTCTGGTCCTGGACTCCCCCACAATGGGAATCTTCCTCTCCACATCCACTCCATCTGTGTCCTCTGGTCCTAGACTCCCGCACAATGGGAAACTTAATCTCCACATCCACTCTATCTGTGTCCTCTGGTCCTTGACTCCCCCACTCTAGGAAACATCCTCTCCACATCCACACTATCTGTGTCCTCTGGTCCTTGACTCCCCCACTATAGGAAACATCCTGTTCACATCCACTCTATCTGTGTCCTCTGGTTCTAGACTCCCCCACAACAGGAAACATCCTTTCCACATCCACTCTATCTGTGTCCTCTGGTCTCAGACTCCCCCACTATAGGAAACATCCTCTCCACATCCACTGTTTCTGTGTCCTCTGGTCCTGGACTCCCCCGCTATAGGAAACATCCTCTCCACATCCACTCTATCTGTGTCCTCTGGTCCTAGACTCCCCCACAATAGGAAACATCCTCTCCACATCCACTCTATCTGTGTCCTCTGGTCCTAAACTCCCCCACTATAGGAAACATCCCCTCCAAATCCACTCTATCTGTGTCCTCTGGTCATAGACCCTCCCAGTATAGGAAATATCCTCTCGACTTCCACTCTATCTGTGTCTTCTGGTTCTAGACTCCCCCACACCAGGAAACATCCTCTCCACATCCACTCTATCTGTGTCCTCTAGTTCTAGACTCCCCCAGAACAGGAAAAATGCTCTCCACATCCACTCTATCTGAGTCCTCTGGACCTAGACTCCCACACAATGGGAAACTTCCGCTCCACATCCACTCTATCTGTGTCCTCTGGTCTTAGACTCCCCCACTATAGGAAACATCCTCTCCACATCCACTCTTTCTGTGTCCTCTGGTCCTAGACTCCCCCGCTATAGGAAACATCCTCTCCACATCCACTCTATCTGTGTCCTCTGGTCATAAACTCCCCCACTATAGGACACATCCTCTCCACATCCACTGTATCTGTGTCCTCTGGTCCTAGACTTACGACTATAGGAATCATCCTCTCCACATCCACTCTATCAGTGTCCTCTGGTCCTGGACTCCCCCAGAATGGGAAACTTCCTCTCCACATCCACTCTCTCTGTGTCCCCTGGTCCTAGACTCCCGCACAATGGGAAACATAATCTCCACATCCACTCTATCTGTGTCCTCTGGTCCTTGACTCCCCCACTCTAGGAAACATCCTCTCCTCATCCACTCTATCTGTGACCTCTGGCTCTAGACTCCCCCACTATAGGAAACATCCTCTCCACATCCACTCTGTCTGTGTCCTCTGGTCCTAGACACCGCACATCCACACAATCTGTGTCCTCTGGTCCTAAACTCCCCCACTATAGGAAACATCCTCTCCACATCCACTCTCTCTGTGTCCTCTGGTCCTAGACTCCCGCACAATGGGAAACTTAATCTCCACATCCACTCTATCTGTGTCCTCTGGTCCTTGACTCCCCCACTATAGGAAACATCCTGTTCACATCCACTCTATCTGTGTCCTCTGGTTCTAGACTCCCCCACAACAGGAAACATCCTTTCCACATCCACTCCATCTGTGTCCTCTGGTCTCAGACTCCCCCACTATAGGAAACATCCTCTCCACATCCACTCTTTCTGTGTCCTCTGGTCCTGGACTCCCCCACTATAGGAAACATCCTCTCCACATCCACTCTATTTGTGTCCTCTGGTCCTAGACTCCCACACAATGGGAAACTTCCGCTCCACATCCACTCTATCTGTCCTCTGGTCCTAGACTCCCGCACAATGGGAAACTTAATCTCCACATCCACTCTATCTGTGTCCTCTGGTCCTTGACTCCCCCACTCTAGGAAACATCCTCTCCACATCCACACTATCTGTGTCCTCTGGTCCTTGACTCCCCCACTATAGGAAACATCCTGTTCACATCCACTCTATCTGTGTCCTCTGGTTCTAGACTCCCCCACAACAGGAAACATCCTTTCCACATCCACTCTATCTGTGTCCTCTGGTCTCAGACTCCCCCACTATAGGAAACATCCTCTCCACATCCACTGTTTCTGTGTCCTCTGGTCCTGGACTCCCCCGCTATAGGAAACATCCTCTCCACATCAACTCTATCTGTGTCCTCTGGTCCTAGACTCCCCCACAATAGGAAACATCCTCTCCACATCCACTCTATCTGTGTCCTCTGGTCCTAAACTCCCCCACTATAGGAAACATCCCCTCCAAATCCACTCTATCTGTGTACTCTGGTCCTAGACCCTCCCAGTATAGGAAATATCCTCTCGACTTCCACTCTATCTGTGTCTTCTGGTTCTAGACTCCCCCACACCAGGAAACATCCTCTCCACATCCACTCTATCTGTGTCCTCTAGTTCTAGACTCCCCCAGAACAGGAAAAATGCTCTCCACATCCACTCTATCTGAGTCCTCTGGTCCTAGACTCCCACACAATGGGAAACTTCCGCTCCACATCCACTCTATCTGTGTCCTCTGGTCTTAGACTCCCCCACTATAGGAAACATCCTCTCCACATCCACTCTTTCTGGGTCCTCTGGTCCTAGACTCCCCCGCTATAGGAAACATCCTCGCCACATCCATTCTATCTGTGTCCTCTGGTCCTAAACTCCCCCACTATAGGAAACATCCTCTCCACATCCACTCTATCTGTGTCCTCTGGCCCTAGACTCACCACTATAGGAATCATCCTCTCCACATCCACTCCATCTGTGTCCTCTGGTCCTAGAACCCCACTACAGGAAACATCCTTTCCACATCCACTCTATCTGTGTCCTCTGGTCCTTGACTCCCTCACTACAGGAAACATCCTCATCACATCCACTCTATCTGTGTCCTCTGGTCCTAGACTCCCCCACTATAGGAAACATCCTCTCCACATCCACTCTATCTGTGTCCTCTGGTCCTAAACTCCCCCACTATAGGAAACATCCCCTCCAAATCCACTCTATCTGTGTCCTCTGGTCCTAGACCCTCCCAGTATAGGAAATATCCTCTCGACTTCCACTCTATCTGTGTCCTCTGGTTCTAGACTCCCCCACTCCAGGAAACATCCTCTCCACATCCACTCTATCTGTGTCCTCTAGTTCTAGACTCCCCCAAAACAGGAAAAATGCTCTCCACATCCACTCTATCTGAGTCCTCGGGTCCTAGACTCCCACACAATGGGAAACTTCCGCTCCACATCCACTCTATCTGTGTCCTCTGGTCTTAGACTCCCCCACTATAGGAAACATCCTCTCCACATCCACTCTATCTGTGTCCTCTGGTCCTAAACTCCCCCACTATAGGAAACAACCCCTCCAAATCCACTCTATCTGTGTCCTCTGGTCCTAGACCCTCCCAGTATAGGAAACATCCTCTCCACTTCCACTCTATCTGTGTCCTCTGGTCCTAGACTCACGACTACAGGAAACATCCTCTCCACATCCACTCTCTCTGTGTCCTCTGGTCCTAGTCTCCCGCACAATGGGAAACATAATCTCCACATCCACTCTATCTGTGACCTCTGGCTCTAGACTCCCCAACTATAGGAAACATCCTCTCCACATCCACTCTGTCTGTGTCCTCTGGTCCTAGGCACCGCACATCCACACTATCTGTGTCCTGTGGTCCTAGACTCCCCACTATAGGAAACGTCCTTTCCACATCCAATCTATCTGTGTCCTCTGGTCCTAGACTCCGCCACTATAGGAAACATCCTCTCCACATCCACTCTATCTGTGTCCTCTGGTCCTAGACTCCCACACAATGGGAAACTTCCGCTCCACATCCACTCTATCAGTATCCTCTGGTCTTAGACTCCCCCACTATAGGAAACATCCTCTCCACATCCACTCTTTCTGTGTCCTCTGGTCCTAGACTCCCCCGCTATAGGAAACATCCTCTCCACATCCACTCTATCTGTGTCCTCTGGTCATAAACTCCCCCGCTATAGGAAACATCCTCTCCACATCCACTGTATCTGTGTCCTCTGGTCCTAGACTTACGACTATAGGAATCATGCTCTCCACAGCCACTCTATCAGTGTCCTCTGGTCCTGGACTCCCCCAGAATGGGAAACTTCCTCTCCACATCCACTCTCTCTGTGTCCTCTGGTCCTAGACTCCCGCACAATGGGAAACATAATCTCCACATCCACTCTATCTGTGTCCTCTGGTCCTTGACTCCCCCACTCTAGGAAACATCCTCTCCTCATCCACTCTATCTGTGACCTCTGGTTCTAGACTCCCCCACAACAGGAAACATCCTTTCCACATCCACTCAATCTGTGTCCTCTGGTCTCAGACTCCCCCACTATAGGAAACATCCTCTCCGCATCCACTCTTTCTGTGTCCTCTGGTCCTGGACTCCCCCGCTATAGGAAACATCCTCTCCACATCCACTCTATCTGTGTCCTCTGGTCCTTGACTCCCCCACTATAGGAAACATCCTGTTCACATCCACTCTATCTGTGTCTTCTGGTTCTAGACTCCCCCACACCAGGAAACATCCTCTCCACATCCACTCTATCTGTGTCCTCTAGTTCTAGACTCCCCCAGAACAGGAAAAATGCTCTCCACATCCACTCTATCTGAGTCCTCTGGTCCTAGACTCCCACACAATGGGAAACTTCCGCTCCACATCCACTCTATCTGTGTCCTCTGGTCTTAGACTCCCCCACTATAGGAAACATCCTCTCCACATCCACTCTTTCTGTGTCCTCTGGTCCTAGACTCCCCCGCTATAGGAAACATCCTCTCCACATCCACTCTATCTGTGTCCTCTGGTCATAAACTCCCCCACTATAGGACACATCCTCTCCACATCCACTGTATCTGTGTCCTCTGGTCCTAGACTTACGACTATAGGAATCATCCTCTCCACATCCACTCTATCAGTGTCCTCTGGTCCTGGACTCCCCCACAATGGGAAACTTCCTCTCCACATCCACTCCATCTGTGTCCTCTGGTCCTAGAACCCCACTACAGGAAACATCCTCTCCACATCCACTCTCTCTGTGTCCTCTGGTCCTAGTCTCCCGCACAATGGGAAACATAATCTCCACATCCACTCTATCTGTGACCTCTGGCTCTAGACTCCCCAACTATAGGAAACATCCTCTCCACATCCACTCTGTCTGTGTCCTCTGGTCCTAGGCACCGCACATCCACACTATCTGTGTCCTGTGGTCCTAGACTCCCCACTATAGGAAACGTCCTTTCCACATCCAATCTATCTGTGTCCTCTGGTCCTAGACTCCGCCACTATAGGAAACATCCTCTCCACATCCACTCTATCTGTGTCCTCTGGTCCTAGACTCCCACACAATGGGAAACTTCCGCTCCACATCCACTCTATCAGTATCCTCTGGTCTTAGACTCCCCCACTATAGGAAACATCCTCTCCACATCCACTCTTTCTGTGTCCTCTGGTCCTAGACTCCCCCGCTATAGGAAACATCCTCTCCACATCCACTCTATCTGTGTCCTCTGGTCATAAACTCCCCCGCTATAGGAAACATCCTCTCCACATCCACTGTATCTGTGTCCTCTGGTCCTAGACTTACGACTATAGGAATCATGCTCTCCACAGCCACTCTATCAGTGTCCTCTGGTCCTGGACTCCCCCAGAATGGGAAACTTCCTCTCCACATCCACTCTCTCTGTGTCCTCTGGTCCTAGACTCCCGCACAATGGGAAACATAATCTCCACATCCACTCTATCTGTGTCCTCTGGTCCTTGACTCCCCCACTCTAGGAAACATCCTCTCCTCATCCACTCTATCTGTGACCTCTGGTTCTAGACTCCCCCACAACAGGAAACATCCTTTCCACATCCACTCAATCTGTGTCCTCTGGTCTCAGACTCCCCCACTATAGGAAACATCCTCTCCGCATCCACTCTTTCTGTGTCCTCTGGTCCTGGACTCCCCCGCTATAGGAAACATCCTCTCCACATCCACTCTATCTGTGTCCTCTGGTCCTTGACTCCCCCACTATAGGAAACATCCTGTTCACATCCACTCTATCTGTGTCTTCTGGTTCTAGACTCCCCCACACCAGGAAACATCCTCTCCACATCCACTCTATCTGTGTCCTCTAGTTCTAGACTCCCCCAGAACAGGAAAAATGCTCTCCACATCCACTCTATCTGAGTCCTCTGGTCCTAGACTCCCACACAATGGGAAACTTCCGCTCCACATCCACTCTATCTGTGTCCTCTGGTCTTAGACTCCCCCACTATAGGAAACATCCTCTCCACATCCACTCTTTCTGTGTCCTCTGGTCCTAGACTCCCCCGCTATAGGAAACATCCTCTCCACATCCACTCTATCTGTGTCCTCTGGTCATAAACTCCCCCACTATAGGACACATCCTCTCCACATCCACTGTATCTGTGTCCTCTGGTCCTAGACTTACGACTATAGGAATCATCCTCTCCACATCCACTCTATCAGTGTCCTCTGGTCCTGGACTCCCCCAGAATGGGAAACTTCCTCTCCACATCAACTCTATCTGTGTCCTCTGGTCCTAGACTCCCCCACAATAGGAAACATCCTCTCCACATCCACTCTATCTGTGTCCTCTGGTCCTAAACTCCCCCACTATAGGAAACATCCCCTCCAAATCCACTCTATCTGTGTACTCTGGTCCTAGACCCTCCCAGTATAGGAAATATCCTCTCGACTTCCACTCTATCTGTGTCTTCTGGTTCTAGACTCCCCCACACCAGGAAACATCCTCTCCACATCCACTCTATCTGTGTCCTCTAGTTCTAGACTCCCCCAGAACAGGAAAAATGCTCTCCACATCCACTCTATCTGAGTCCTCTGGTCCTAGACTCCCACACAATGGGAAACTTCCGCTCCACATCCACTCTATCTGTGTCCTCTGGTCTTAGACTCCCCCACTATAGGAAACATCCTCTCCACATCCACTCTTTCTGGGTCCTCTGGTCCTAGACTCCCCCGCTATAGGAAACATCCTCGCCACATCCATTCTATCTGTGTCCTCTGGTCCTAAACTCCCCCACTATAGGAAACATCCTCTCCACATCCACTCTATCTGTGTCCTCTGGCCCTAGACTCACCACTATAGGAATCATCCTCTCCACATCCACTCCATCTGTGTCCTCTGGTCCTAGAACCCCACTACAGGAAACATCCTTTCCACATCCACTCTATCTGTGTCCTCTGGTCCTTGACTCCCTCACTACAGGAAACATCCTCATCACATCCACTCTATCTGTGTCCTCTGGTCCTAGACTCCCCCACTATAGGAAACATCCTCTCCACATCCACTCTATCTGTGTCCTCTGGTCCTAAACTCCCCCACTATAGGAAACATCCCCTCCAAATCCACTCTATCTGTGTCCTCTGGTCCTAGACCCTCCCAGTATAGGAAATATCCTCTCGACTTCCACTCTATCTGTGTCCTCTGGTTCTAGACTCCCCCACTCCAGGAAACATCCTCTCCACATCCACTCTATCTGTGTCCTCTAGTTCTAGACTCCCCCAAAACAGGAAAAATGCTCTCCACATCCACTCTATCTGAGTCCTCGGGTCCTAGACTCCCACACAATGGGAAACTTCCGCTCCACATCCACTCTATCTGTGTCCTCTGGTCTTAGACTCCCCCACTATAGGAAACATCCTCTCCACATCCACTCTATCTGTGTCCTCTGGTCCTAAACTCCCCCACTATAGGAAACAACCCCTCCAAATCCACTCTATCTGTGTCCTCTGGTCCTAGACCCTCCCAGTATAGGAAACATCCTCTCCACTTCCACTCTATCTGTGTCCTCTGGTCCTAGACTCACGACTATAGGAATCATCCTCTCCACATCCACTCTATCTGTGTCCTCTGGTCCTGGACTCCCCCACAATGGGAAACTTCCTCTCCACATCCACTCCATCTGTGTCCTCTGGTCCTAGAACCCCACTACAGGAAACATCCTCTCCACATCCACTCTCTCTGTGTCCTCTGGTCCTAGTCTCCCGCACAATGGGAAACATAATCTCCACATCCACTCTATCTGTGACCTCTGGCTCTAGACTCCCCAACTATAGGAAACATCCTCTCCACATCCACTCTGTCTGTGTCCTCTGGTCCTAGGCACCGCACATCCACACTATCTGTGTCCTGTGGTCCTAGACTCCCCACTATAGGAAACGTCCTTTCCACATCCAATCTATCTGTGTCCTCTGGTCCTAGACTCCGCCACTATAGGAAACATCCTCTCCACATCCACTCTATCTGTGTCCTCTGGTCCTAGACTCCCACACAATGGGAAACTTCCGCTCCACATCCACTCTATCAGTATCCTCTGGTCTTAGACTCCCCCACTATAGGAAACATCCTCTCCACATCCACTCTTTCTGTGTCCTCTGGTCCTAGACTCCCCCGCTATAGGAAACATCCTCTCCACATCCACTCTATCTGTGTCCTCTGGTCATAAACTCCCCCGCTATAGGAAACATCCTCTCCACATCCACTGTATCTGTGTCCTCTGGTCCTAGACTTACGACTATAGGAATCATGCTCTCCACAGCCACTCTATCAGTGTCCTCTGGTCCTGGACTCCCCCAGAATGGGAAACTTCCTCTCCACATCCACTCTCTCTGTGTCCTCTGGTCCTAGACTCCCGCACAATGGGAAACATAATCTCCACATCCACTCTATCTGTGTCCTCTGGTCCTTGACTCCCCCACTCTAGGAAACATCCTCTCCTCATCCACTCTATCTGTGACCTCTGGTTCTAGACTCCCCCACAACAGGAAACATCCTTTCCACATCCACTCAATCTGTGTCCTCTGGTCTCAGACTCCCCCACTATAGGAAACATCCTCTCCGCATCCACTCTTTCTGTGTCCTCTGGTCCTGGACTCCCCCGCTATAGGAAACATCCTCTCCACATCCACTCTATCTGTGTCCTCTGGTCCTTGACTCCCCCACTATAGGAAACATCCTGTTCACATCCACTCTATCTGTGTCTTCTGGTTCTAGACTCCCCCACACCAGGAAACATCCTCTCCACATCCACTCTATCTGTGTCCTCTAGTTCTAGACTCCCCCAGAACAGGAAAAATGCTCTCCACATCCACTCTATCTGAGTCCTCTGGTCCTAGACTCCCACACAATGGGAAACTTCCGCTCCACATCCACTCTATCTGTGTCCTCTGGTCTTAGACTCCCCCACTATAGGAAACATCCTCTCCACATCCACTCTTTCTGTGTCCTCTGGTCCTAGACTCCCCCGCTATAGGAAACATCCTCTCCACATCCACTCTATCTGTGTCCTCTGGTCATAAACTCCCCCACTATAGGACACATCCTCTCCACATCCACTGTATCTGTGTCCTCTGGTCCTAGACTTACGACTATAGGAATCATCCTCTCCACATCCACTCTATCAGTGTCCTCTGGTCCTGGACTCCCCCAGAATGGGAAACTTCCTCTCCACATCCACTCTCTCTGTGTCCCCTGGTCCTAGACTCCCGCACAATGGGAAACATAATCTCCACATCCACTCTATCTGTGTCCTCTGGTCCTTGACTCCCCCACTCTAGGAAACATCCTCTCCTCATCCACTCTATCTGTGACCTCTGGCTCTAGACTCCCCCACTATAGGAAACATCCTCTCCACATCCACTCTGTCTGTGTCCTCTGGTCCTAGACACCGCACATCCACACAATCTGTGTCCTCTGGTCCTAAACTCCCCCACTATAGGAAACATCCTCTCCACATCCACTCTCTCTGTGTCCTCTGGTCCTAGACTCCCGCACAATGGGAAACTTAATCTCCACATCCACTCTATCTGTGTCCTCTGGTCCTTGACTCCCCCACTATAGGAAACATCCTGTTCACATCCACTCTATCTGTGTCCTCTGGTTCTAGACTCCCCCACAACAGGAAACATCCTTTCCACATCCACTCCATCTGTGTCCTCTGGTCTCAGACTCCCCCACTATAGGAAACATCCTCTCCACATCCACTCTTTCTGTGTCCTCTGGTCCTGGACTCCCCCACTATAGGAAACATCCTCTCCACATCCACTCTATTTGTGTCCTCTGGTCCTAGACTCCCACACAATGGGAAACTTCCGCTCCACATCCACTCTATCTGTCCTCTGGTCCTAGACTCCCGCACAATGGGAAACTTAATCTCCACATCCACTCTATCTGTGTCCTCTGGTCCTTGACTCCCCCACTCTAGGAAACATCCTCTCCACATCCACACTATCTGTGTCCTCTGGTCCTTGACTCCCCCACTATAGGAAACATCCTGTTCACATCCACTCTATCTGTGTCCTCTGGTTCTAGACTCCCCCACAACAGGAAACATCCTTTCCACATCCACTCTATCTGTGTCCTCTGGTCTCAGACTCCCCCACTATAGGAAACATCCTCTCCACATCCACTGTTTCTGTGTCCTCTGGTCCTGGACTCCCCCGCTATAGGAAACATCCTCTCCACATCCACTCTATCTGTGTCCTCTGGTCCTAGACTCCCCCACAATAGGAAACATCCTCTCCACATCCACT
This sequence comes from Hypanus sabinus, assembly GCF_030144855.1. Taxonomy (NCBI): domain Eukaryota; kingdom Metazoa; phylum Chordata; class Chondrichthyes; order Myliobatiformes; family Dasyatidae; genus Hypanus; species Hypanus sabinus. The sequence continues at coordinate 26,139 of NW_026780085.1, forward strand.
CTATCTGTGTCCTCTGGTCCTAAACTCCCCCACTATAGGAAACATCCCCTCCAAATCCACTCTATCTGTGTACTCTGGTCCTAGACCCTCCCAGTATAGGAAATATCCTCTCGACTTCCACTCTATCTGTGTCTTCTGGTTCTAGACCCCCCCACACCAGGAAACATCCTCTCCACATCCACTCTATCTGTGTCCTCTAGTTCAAGACTCCCCCAGAACAGGAAAAATGCTCTCCACATCCACTCTATCTGAGTCCTCTGGTCCTAGACTCCCACACAATGGGAAACTTCCGCTCCACATCCACTCTATCTGTGTCCTCTGGTCTTAGACTCCCCCACTATAGGAAACATCCTCTCCACATCCACTCTTTCTGGGTCCTCTGGTCCTAGACTCCCCCGCTATAGGAAACATCCTCGCCACATCCACTCTATCTGTGTCCTCTGGTCCTAAACTACCCCACTATAGGAAACATCCTCTCCACATCCACTCTATCTGTGTCCTCTGGCCCTAGACTCACCACTATAGGAATCATCCTCTCCACATCCACTCCATCTGTGTCCTCTGGTCCTAGAACCCCACTACAGGAAACATCCTTTCCACATCCACTCTATCTGTGTCCTCTGGTCCTTGACTCCCTCACTACAGGAAACATCCTCATCACATCCACTCTATCTGTGTCCTCTGGTCCTAGACTCCCCCACTATAGGAAACATCCTCTCCACATCCACTCTATCTGTGTCCTCTGGTCCTAAACTCCCCCACTATAGGAAACATCCCCTCCAAATCCACTCTATCTGTGTCCTCTGGTCCTAGACCCTCCCAGTATAGGAAATATCCTCTCGACTTCCACTCTATCTGTGTCCTCTGGTTCTAGACTCCCCCACTCCAGGAAACATCCTCTCCACATCCACTCTATCTGTGTCCTCTAGTTCTAGACTCCCCCAAAACAGGAAAAATGCTCTCCACATCCACTCTATCTGAGTCCTCGGGTCCTAGACTCCCACACAATGGGAAACTTCCGCTCCACATCCACTCTATCTGTGTCCTCTGGTCTTAGACTCCCCCACTATAGGAAACATCCTCTCCACATCCACTCTATCTGTGTCCTCTGGTCCTAAACTCCCCCACTATAGGAAACAACCCCTCCAAATCCACTCTATCTGTGTCCTCTGGTCCTAGACCCTCCCAGTATAGGAAACATCCTCTCCACTTCCACTCTATCTGTGTCCTCTGGTCCTAGACTCACGACTATAGGAATCATCCTCTCCACATCCACTCTATCTGTGTCCTCTGGTCCTGGACTCCCCCACAATGGGAAACTTCCTCTCCACATCCACTCCATCTGTGTCCTCTGGTCCTAGAACCCCACTACAGGAAACATCCTCTCCACATCCACTCTCTCTGTGTCCTCTGGTCCTAGTCTCCCGCACAATGGGAAACATAATCTCCACATCCACTCTATCTGTGACCTCTGGCTCTAGACTCCCCAACTATAGGAAACATCCTCTCCACATCCACTCTGTCTGTGTCCTCTGGTCCTAGGCACCGCACATCCACACTATCTGTGTCCTGTGGTCCTAGAATCCCCACTATAGGAAACGTCCTTTCCACATCCAATCTATCTGTGTCCTCTGGTCCTAGACTCCGCCACTATAGGAAACATCCTCTCCACATCCACTCTATCTGTGTCCTCTGGTCCTAGACTCCCACACAATGGGAAACTTCCGCTCCACATCCACTCTATCAGTATCCTCTGGTCTTAGACTCCCCCACTATAGGAAACATCCTCTCCACATCCACTCTTTCTGTGTCCTCTGGTCCTAGACTCCCCCGCTATAGGAAACATCCTCTCCACATCCACTCTATCTGTGTCCTCTGGTCATAAACTCCCCCGCTATAGGAAACATCCTCTCCACATCCACTGTATCTGTGTCCTCTGGTCCTAGACTTACGTCTATAGGAATCATGCTCTCCACAGCCACTCTATCAGTGTCCTCTGGTCCTGGACTCCCCCAGAATGGGAAACTTCCTCTCCACATCCACTCTCTCTGTGTCCTCTGGTCCTAGACTCCCGCACAATGGGAAACATAATCTCCACATCCACTCTATCTGTGTCCTCTGGTCCTTGACTCCCCCACTCTAGGAAACATCCTCTCCTCATCCACTCTATCTGTGACCTCTGGCTCTAGACTCCCCCACTATAGGAAACATCCTCTCCACATCCACTCTGTCTGTGTCCTCTGGTCCTAGACACCGCACATCCACACAATCTGTGTCCTCTGATCCTAAACTCCCCCACTATTGGAAACATCCTCTCCACATCTACTCTCTCTGTGTCCTCTGGTCCTAGACTCCCGCACAATGGGAAACTTAATCTCCACATCCACTCTATCTGTGTCCTCTGGTCCTTGACTCCCCCACTATAGGAAACATCCTGTTCACATCCACTCTATCTGTGTCCTCTGGTTCTAGACTCCCCCACAACAGGAAACATCCTTTCCACATCCACTCAATCTGTGTCCTCTGGTCTCAGACTCCCCCACTATAGGAAACATCCTCTCCGCATCCACTCTTTCTGTGTCCTCTGGTCCTGGACTCCCCCGCTATAGGAAACATCCTCTCCACATCCACTCTATCTGTGTCCTCTGGTCCTTGACTCCCCCACTATAGGAAACATCCTGTTCACATCCACTCTATCTGTGTCCTCTGGTTCTAGACTCCCCCACAACAGGAAACATCCTTTCCACATCCACTCCATCTGTGTCCTCTGGTCTCAGACTCCCCCACTATAGGAAACATCCTCTCCACATCCACTGTTTCTGTGTCCTCTGGTCCTGGACTCCCCCGCTATAGGAAACATCCTCTCCACATCCACTCTATTTGTGTCCTCTGGTCCTAGACTCCCACACAATGGGAAACTTCCGCTCCACATCCACTCTATCTGTCCTCTGGTCCTAGACTCCCGCACAATGGGAAACTTAATCTCCACATCCACTCTATCTGTGTCCTCTGGTCCTTGACTCCCCCACTCTAGGAAACATCCTCTCCACATCCACACTATCTGTGTCCTCTGGTCCTTGACTCCCCCACTATAGGAAACATCCTGTTCACATCCACTCTATCTGTGTCCTCTGGTTCTAGACTCCCCCACAACAGGAAACATCCTTTCCACATCCACTCTATCTGTGTCCTCTGGTCTCAGACTCCCCCACTATAGGAAACATCCTCTCCACATCCACTGTTTCTGTGTCCTCTGGTCCTGGACTCCCCCGCTATAGGAAACATCCTCTCCACATCCACTCTATCTGTGTCCTCTGGTCCTAGACTCCCCCACAATAGGAAACATCCTCTCCACATCCACTCTATCTGTGTCCTCTGGTCCTAAACTCCCCCACTATAGGAAACATCCCCTCCAAATCCACTCTATCTGTGTACTCTGGTCCTAGACCCTCCCAGTATAGGAAATATCCTCTCGACTTCCACTCTATCTGTGTCTTCTGGTTCTAGACTCCCCCACACCAGGAAACATCCTCTCCACATCAACTCTATCTGTGTCCTCTAGTTCTAGACTCCCCCAGAACAGGAAAAATGCTCTCCACATCCACTCTATCTGAGTCCTCTGGTCCTAGACTCCCACACAATGGGAAACTTCCGCTCCACATCCACTCTATCTGTGTCCTCTGGTCTTAGACTCCCCCACTATAGGAAACATCCTCTCCACATCCACTCTTTCTGGGTCCTCTGGTCCTAGACTCCCCCGCTATAGGAAACATCCTCGCCACATCCACTCTATCTGTGTCCTCTGGTCCTAAACTCCCCCACTATAGGAAACATCCTCTCCACATCCACTCTATCTGTGTCCTCTGGCCCTAGACTCACCACTATAGGAATCATCCTCTCCACATCCACTGCATCTGTGTCCTCTGGTCCTAGAACCCCACTACAGGAAACATCCTTTCCACATCCACTCTATCTGTGTCCTCTGGTCCTTGACTCCCTCACTACAGGAAACATCCTCATCACATCCACTCTATCTGTGTCCTCTGGTCCTAGACTCCCCCACTATAGGAAACATCCTCTCCACATCCACTCTATCTGTGTCCTCTGGTCCTAAACTCCCCCACTATAGGAAACATCCCCTCCAAATCCACTCTATCTGTGTCCTCTGGTCCTAGACCCTCCCAGTATAGGAAATATCCTCTCGACTTCCACTCTATCTGTGTCCTCTGGTTCTAGACTCCCCCACTCCAGGAAACATCCTCTCCACATCCACTCTATCTGTGTCCTCTAGTTCTAGACTCCCCCAAAACAGCAAAAATGCTCTCCACATCCACTCTATCTGAGTCCTCGGGTCCTAGACTCCCACACAATGGGAAACTTCCGCTCCACATCCACTCTATCTGTGTCCTCTGGTCTTAGACTCCCCCACTATAGGAAACATCCTCTCCACATCCACTCTATCTGTGTCCTCTGGTCCTAAACTCCCCCACTATAGGAAACAACCCCTCCAAATCCACTCTATCTGTGTCCTCTGGTCCTAGACCCTCCCAGTATAGGAAACATCCTCTCCACTTCCACTCTATCTGTGTCCTCTGGTCCTAGACTCACGACTATAGGAATCATCCTCTCCACATCCACTCTATCTGTGTCCTCTGGTCCTGGACTCCCCCACAATGGGAAACTTCCTCTCCACATCCACTCCATCTGTGTCCTCTGGTCCTAGAACCCCACTACAGGAAACATCCTCTCCACATCCACTCTCTCTGTGTCCTCTGGTCCTAGTCTCCCGCACAATGGGAAACATAATCTCCACATCCACTCTATCTGTGACCTCTGGCTCTAGACTCCCCAACTATAGGAAACATCCTCTCCACATCCACTCTGTCTGTGTCCTCTGGTCCTAGGCACCGCACATCCACACTATCTGTGTCCTGTGGTCCTAGACTCCCCACTATAGGAAACGTCCTTTCCACATCCAATCTATCTGTGTCCTCTGGTCCTAGACTCCGCCACTATAGGAAACATCCTCTCCACATCCACTCTATCTGTGTCCTCTGGTCCTAGACTCCCACACAATGGGAAACTTCCGCTCCACATCCACTCTATCAGTATCCTCTGGTCTTAGACTCCCCCACTATAGGAAACATCCTCTCCACATCCACTCTTTCTGTGTCCTCTGGTCCTAGACTCCCCCGCTATAGGAAACATCCTCTCCACATCCACTCTATCTGTGTCCTCTGGTCATAAACTCCCCCGCTATAGGAAACATCCTCTCCACATCCACTGTATCTGTGTCCTCTGGTCCTAGACTTACGACTATAGGAATCATGCTCTCCACAGCCACTCTATCAGTGTCCTCTGGTCCTGGACTCCCCCAGAATGGGAAACTTCCTCTCCACATCCACTCTCTCTGTGTCCTCTGGTCCTAGACTCCCGCACAATGGGAAACATAATCTCCACATCCACTCTATCTGTGTCCTCTGGTCCTTGACTCCCCCACTCTAGGAAACATCCTCTCCTCATCCACTCTATCTGTGACCTCTGGCTCTAGACTCCCCCACTATAGGAAACATCCTCTCCACATCCACTCTGTCTGTGTCCTCTGGTCCTAGACACCGCACATCCACACAATCTGTGTCCTCTGATCCTAAACTCCCCCACTATTGGAAACATCCTCTCCACATCTACTCTCTCTGTGTCCTCTGGTCCTAGACTCCCGCACAATGGGAAACTTAATCTCCACATCCACTCTATCTGTGTCCTCTGGTCCTTGACTCCCCCACTATAGGAAACATCCTGTTCACATCCACTCTATCTGTGTCCTCTGGTTCTAGACTCCCCCACAACAGGAAACATCCTTTCCACATCCACTCAATCTGTGTCCTCTGGTCTCAGACTCCCCCACTATAGGAAACATCCTCTCCGCATCCACTCTTTCTGTGTCCTCTGGTCCTGGACTCCCCCGCTATAGGAAACATCCTCTCCACATCCACTCTATCTGTGTCCTCTGGTCCTTGACTCCCCCACTATAGGAAACATCCTGTTCACATCCACTCTATCTGTGTCCTCTGGTTCTAGACTCCCCCACAACAGGAAACATCCTTTCCACATCCACTCTATCTGTGTCCTCTGGTCTCAGACTCCCCCACTATAGGAAACATCCTCTCCACATCCACTGTTTCTGTGTCCTCTGGTCCTGGACTCCCCCGCTATAGGAAACATCCTCTCCACATCCACTCTATCTGTGTCCTCTGGTCCTAGACTCCCCCACAATAGGAAACATCCTCTCCACATCCACTCTATCTGTGTCCTCTGGTCCTAAACTCCCCCACTATAGGAAACATCCCCTCCAAATCCACTCTATCTGTGTCCTCTGGTCCTAGACCCTCCCAGTATAGGAAATATCCTCTCGACTTCCACTCTATCTGTGTCTTCTGGTTCTAGACTCCCCCACACCAGGAAACATCCTCTCCACATCCACTCTATCTGTGTCCTCTAGTTCTAGACTCCCCCAGAACAGGAAAAATGCTCTCCACATCCACTCTATCTGAGTCCTCTGGTCCTAGACTCCCACACAATGGGAATCTTCCGCTCCACATCCACTCTATCTGTGTCCTCTGGTCTTAGACTCCCCCACTATAGGAAACATCCTCTCCACATCCACTCTTTCTGTGTCCTCTGGTCCTAGACTCCCCCGCTATAGGAAACATCCTCTCCACATCCACTCTATCTGTGTCCTCTGGTCATAAACTCCCCCACTATAGGACACATCCTCTCCACATCCACTGTATCTGTGTCCTCTAGTCCTAGACTTACGACTAATGGAATCATCCTCTCCACATCCACTCTATCAGTGTCCTCTGGTCCTGGACTCCCCCAGAATGGGAAACTTCCTCTCCACATCCACTCTCTCTGTGTCCTCTGGTCCTAGACTCCCGCACAATGGGAAACATAATCTCCACATCCACTCTATCTGTGTCCTCTGGTCCTTGACTCCCCCACTCTAGGAAACATCCTCTCCTCATCCACTCTATCTGTGACCTCTGGCTCTAGACTCCCCCACTATAGGAAACATCCTCTCCACATCCACTCTGTCTGTGTCCTCTGGTCCTAGACACCGCACATCCACACAATCTGTGTCCTCTGGTCCTAAACTCCCCCACTATAGGAAACATCCTCTCCACATCCACTCTCTCTGTGTCCTCTGGTCCTAGACTCCCGCACAATGGGAAACTTAATCTCCACATCCACTCTATCTGTGTCCTCTGGTCCTTGACTCCCCCACTATAGGAAACATCCTGTTCACATCCACTCTATCTGTGTCCTCTGGTTCTAGACTCCCCCACAACAGGAAACATCCTTTCCACATCCACTCCATCTGTGTCCTCTGGTCTCAGACTCCCCCACTATAGGAAACATCCTCTCCACATCCACTCTATTTGTGTCCTCTGGTACTAGACTCCCCCGCTATAGGAAACATCCTCTCCACATCCACTCTATCTGTGTCCTCTGGTCCTAGACTCCCCCACTATAGGAAACATCCTCATCACAGCCACTCTATCTGTGTCCTCTGGACCTAGACTCCCGCACAATGGGAAACTTAATCTCCACATCCACTCTATCTGTGTCCTCTGGTCCTTGACTCCCCCACTCTAGGAAACATCCTCTCCACATCCACACTATCTGTGTCCTCTGGTCCTTGACTCCCCCACTATAGGAAACATCCTGTTCATATCCACTCTATCTGTGTCCTCTGGTTCTAGACTCCCCCACAACAGGAAACATCCTTTCCACATCCACTCTATCTGTGTCCTCTGGTCTCAGACTCCCCCACTATAGGAAACATCCTCTCCACATCCACTGTTTCTGTGTCCTCTGGTCCTGGACTCCCCCGCTATAGGAAACATCCTCTCCACATCCACTCTATCTGTGTCCTCTGGTCCTAGACTCCCCCACAATAGGAAACATCCTCTCCACATCCACTCTATCTGTGTCCTCTGGTCCTAAACTCCCCCACTATAGGAAACATCCCCTCCAAATCCACTCTATCTGTGTCCTCTGGTCCTAGACCCTCCCAGTATAGGAAATATCCTCTCGACTTCCACTCTATCTGTGTCTTCTGGTTCTAGACTCCCCCACACCAGGAAACATCCTCTCCACATCCACTCTATCTGTGTCCTCTAGTTCTAGACTCCCCCAGAACAGGAAAAATGCTCTCCACATCCACTCTATCTGAGTCCTCTGGTCCTAGACTCCCACACAATGGGAATCTTCCGCTCCACATCCACTCTATCTGTGTCCTCTGGTCTTAGACTCCCCCACTATAGGAAACATCCTCTCCACATCCACTCTTTCTGTGTCCTCTGGTCCTAGACTCCCCCGCTATAGGAAACATCCTCTCCACATCCACTCTATCTGTGTCCTCTGGTCATAAACTCCCCCACTATAGGACACATCCTCTCCACATCCACTGTATCTGTGTCCTCTAGTCCTAGACTTACGACTATAGGAATCATCCTCTCCACATCCACTCTATCAGTGTCCTCTGGTCCTGGACTCCCCCAGAATGGGAAACTTCCTCTCCACATCCACTCTCTCTGTGTCCTCTGGTCCTAGACTCCCGCACAATGGGAAACATAATCTCCACATCCACTCTATCTGTGTCCTCTGGTCCTTGACTCCCCCACTCTAGGAAACATCCTCTCCTCATCCACTCTATCTGTGACCTCTGGCTCTAGACTCCCCCACTATAGGAAACATCCTCTCCACATCCACTCTGTCTGTGTCCTCTGGTCCTAGACACCGCACATCCACACAATCTGTGTCCTCTGGTCCTAAACTCCCCCACTATAGGAAACATCCTCTCCACATCCACTCTCTCTGTGTCCTCTGGTCCTAGACTCCCGCACAATGGGAAACGTAATCTCCACATCCACTCTATCTGTGTCCTCTGGTCCTTGACTCCCCCACTATAGGAAACATCCTGTTCACATCCACTCTATCTGTGTCCTCTGGTTCTAGACTCCCCCACAACAGGAAACATCCTTTCCACATCCACTCCATCTGTGTCCTCTGGTCTCAGACTCCCCCACTATAGGAAACATCCTCTCCACATCCACTCTATTTGTGTCCTCTGGTACTAGACTCCCCCGCTATAGGAAACATCCTCTCCACATCCACTCTATCTGTGTCCTCTGGTCCTAGACTCCCCCACTATAGGAAACATCCTCATCACAGCCACTCTATCTGTGTCCTCTGGACCTAGACTCCCGCACAATGGGAAACTTAATCTCCACATCCACTCTATCTGTGTCCTCTGGTCCTTGACTCCCCCACTCTAGGAAACATCCTCTCCACATCCACACTATCTGTGTCCTCTGGTCCTTGACTCCCCCACTATAGGAAACATCCTGTTCACATCCACTCTATCTGTGTCCTCTGGTTCTAGACTCCCCCACAACAGGAAACATCCTTTCCACATCCACTCTATCTGTGTCCTCTGGTCTCAGACTCCCCCACTATAGGAAACATCCTCTCCACATCCACTGTTTCTGTGTCCTCTGTTCCTGGACTCCCCCGCTATAGGAAACATCCTCTCCACATCCACTCTATCTGTGTCCTCTGGTCCTAGACTCCCCCACAATAGGAAACATCCTCTCCACATCCACTCTATCTGTGTCCTCTGGTCCTAAACTCCCCCACTATAGGAAACATCCCCTCCAAATCCACTCTATCTGTGTCCTCTGGTCCTAGACCCTCCCAGTATAGGAAATATCCTCTCGACTTCCACTCTATCTGTGTCTTCTGGTTCTAGACTCCCCCACACCAGGAAACATCCTCTCCACATCCACTCTATCTGTGTCCTGTAGTTCTAGACTCCCCCAGAACAGGAAAAATGCTCTCCACATCCACTCTATCTGAGTCCTCTGGTCCTAGACTCCCACACAATGGGAAACTTCCGCTCCACATCCACTCTATCTGTGTCCTCTGGTCTTAGACTCCCCCACTATAGGAAACATCCTCTCCACATCCACTCTTTCTGGGTCCTCTGGTCCTAGACTCCCCCGCTATAGGAAACATCCTCGCCACATCCACTCTATCTGTGTCCTCTGGTCCTAAACTCCCCCACTATAGGAAACATCCTCTCCACATCCACTCTATCTGTGTCCTCTGGCCCTAGACTCACCACTATAGGAATCATCCTCTCCACATCCACTCCATCTGTGTCCTCTGGTCCTAGAACCCCACTACAGGAAACATCCTTTCCACATCCACTCTATCTGTGTCCTCTGGTCCTTGACTCCCCCACTACAGGAAACATCCTCATCACATCCACTCTATCTGTGTCCTCTGGTCCTAGACTCCACCACTATAGGAAACATCCTCTCCACATCCACTCTATCTGTGTCCTCTGGTCCTAAACTCCCCCACTATAGGAAACATCCCCTCCAAATCCACTCTATCTGTGTCCTCTGGTCCTAGACCCTCCCAGTATAGGAAATATCCTCTCGACTTCCACTCTATCTGTGTCCTCTGGTTCTAGACTCCCCCACTCCAGGAAACATCCTCTCCACATCCACTCTATCTGTGTCCTCTAGTTCTAGACTCCCCCAAAACAGGAAAAATGCTCTCCACATCCACTCTATCTGAGTCCTCGGGTCCTAGACTCCCACACAATGGGAAACTTCCGCTCCACATCCACTCTATCTGTGTCCTCTGGTCTTAGACTCCCCCACTATAGGAAACATCCTCTCCACATCCACTCTATCTGTGTCCTCTGGTCCTAAACTCCCCCACTATAGGAAACAACCCCTCCAAATCCACTCTATCTGTGTCCTCTGGTCCTAGACCCTCCCAGTATAGGAAACATCCTCTCCACTTCCACTCTATCTGTGTCCTCTGGTCCTAGACTCTCGACTATAGGAATCATCCTCTCCACATCCACTCTATCTGTGTCCTCTGGTCCTGGACTCCCCCACAATGGGAAACTTCCTCTCCACATCCACTACATCTGTGTCCTCTGGTCCTAGAACCCCACTACAGGAAACATCCTCTCCACATCCACTCTCTCTGTGTCCTCTGGTCCTAGTCTCCCGCACAATGGGAAACATAATCTCCACATCCACTCTATCTGTGACCTCTGGCTCTAGACTCCCCAACTATAGGAAACATCCTCTCCACATCCACTCTGTCTGTGTCTTCTGGTCCTAGGCACCGCACATCCACACTATCTGAGTCCTGTGGTCCTAGACTCCCCACTATAGGAAACGTCCTTTCCACATCCAATCTATCTGTGTCCTCTGGTCCTAGACTCCGCCACTATAGGAAACATCCTCTCCACATCCACTCTATCTGTGTCCTCTGGTCCTTGACTCCCACACAATGGGAAACTTCCGCTCCACATTAACTCTATCAGTATCCTCTGGTCTTAGACTCCCCCACTATAGGAAACATCCTCTCCACATCCACTCTTTCTGTGTCCTCTGGTCCTAGACTCCCCCGCTATAGGAAACATCCTCGCCACATCCACTCTATCTGTGTCCTCTGGTCCTAAACTCCCCCACTATAGGAAACATCCTCTCCACATCCACTCTATCTGTGTCCTCTGGCCCTAGACTCACCACTATAGGAATCATCCTCTCCACATCCACTCCATCTGTGTCCTCTGGTCCTAGAACCCCACTGCAGGAAACATCCTTTCCACATCCACTCTATCTGTGTCCTCTGGTCCTTGACTCCCCCACTACATGAAACATCCTCATCACATCCACTCTATCTGTGTCCTCTGGTCCTAGACTCCCCCACTATAGGAAACATCCTCTCCACATCCACTCTATCTGTGTCCTCTGGTCCTAAACTCCCCCACTATAGGAAACATCCCCTCCAAATCCACTCTATCTGTGTCCTCTGGTCCTAGACCCTCCCAGTATAGGAAATATCCTCTCGACTTCCACTCTATCTGTGTCCTCTGGTTCTAGACTCCCCCACACCAGGAAACATCCTCTCCACATCCACTCTATCTGTGTCCTCTAGTTCTAGACTCCCCCAGAACAGGAAAAATGCTCTCCACATCCACTCTATCTGAGTCCTCTGGTCCTAGACTCCCACACAATGGGAAACTTCCGCTCCACATCCACTCTATCTGTGTCCTCTGGTCTTAGACTACCCCACTATAGGAAACATCCTCTCCACATCGACTCTTTCTGTGTCCTCTGGTCCTAGACTCCCCCGCTATAGGAAACATCCTCTCCACATCCACTCTATCTGTGTCCTCTGGTCATAAACTCCCCCACTATAGGACACATCCTCTCCACATCCACTGTATCTGTGTCCTCTGGTCCTAGACTTACGACTATAGGAATCATCCTCTCCACATCCACTCTATCAGTGTCCTCTGGTCCTGGACTCCCCCAGAATGGGAAACTTCCTCTCCACATCCACTCTCTCTGTGTCCTCTGGTCCTAGACTCCCGCACAATGGGAAACATAATCTCCACATCCACTCTATCTGTGTCCTCTGGTCCTTGACTCCCCCACTCTAGGAAACATCCTCTCCTCATCCACTCTATCTGTGACCTCTGGCTCTAGACTCCCCCACTATAGGAAACATCCTCTCCACATCCACTCTGTCTGTGTCCTCTGGTCCTAGACACCGCACATCCACACAATCTGTGTCCTCTGGTCCTAAACTCCCCCACTATAGGAAACATCCTCTCCACATCCACTCTCTCTGTGTCCTCTGGTCCTAGACTCCCGCACAATGGGAAACTTAATCTCCACATCCACTCTATCTGTGTCCTCTGGTCCTTGACTCCCCCACTATAGGAAACATCGTGTTCACATCCACTCTATCTGTGTCCTCTGGTTCTAGACTCCCCCACAACAGGAAACATCCTTTCCACATTCACTCCATCTGTGTCCTCTGGTCTCAGACTCCCCCACTATAGGAAACATCCTCTCCACATCCACTCTTTCTGTGTCCTCTGGTCCTGGACTCCCCCGCTATAGGAAACATCCTCTCCACATCCACTCTATTTGTGTCCTCTGGTCCTAGACTCCCACACAATGGGAAACTTCTGCTCCACATCCACTCTATCTGTGTCCTCTGGTCCTAGACTCCCGCACAATGGGAAACTTAATCTCCACATCCACTCTATCTGTGTCCTCTGGTCCCTGACTCCCCCACTCTAGGAAACATCCTCTCCAGATCCACACTATCTGTGTCCTCTGGTCCTTGACTCCCCCACTATAGGAAACATCCTGTTCACGTCCACTCTATCTGTGTCCTCTGGTTCTAGACTCCCCCACAACAGGAAACATCCTTTCCACATCCACTCTATCTGTGTCCTCTGGTCTCAGACTCCCCCACTATAGGAAACATCCTCTCCACATCCACTGTTTCTGTGTCCTCTGGTCCTGGACTCCCCCGCTATAGGAAACATCCTCTCCACATCCACTCTATCTGTGTCCTCTGGTCCTAGACTCCCCCACAATAGGAAACATCCTCTCCACATCCACTCTATCTGTGTCCTCTGGTCCTAAACTCCCCCACTATAGGAAACATCCCCTCCAAATCCACTCTATCTGTGTCCTCTGGTCCTAGACCCTCCCAGTATAGGAAATATCCTCTCGACTTCCACTCTATCTGTGTCTTCTGGTTCTAGACTCCCCCACACCAGGAAACATCCTCTCCACATCCACTCTATCTGTGTCCTCTAGTTCTAGACTCCACCAGAACAGGAAAAATGCTCTCCACATCCACTCTATCTGAGTCCTCTGGTCCTAGACTCCCACACAATGGGAAACTTCCGCTCCACATCCACTCTATCTGTGTCCTCTGGTCTTAGACTCCCCCACTATAGGAAACATCCTCTCCACATCCACTCTTTCTGGGTCCTCTGGTCCTAGACTCCCCCGCTATAGGAAACATCCTCGCCACATCCACTCTATCTGTGTCCTCTGGTCCTAAACTCCCCCACTATAGGAAACATCCTCTCCACATCCACTCTATCTGTGTCCTCTGGCCCTAGACTCACCACTATAGGAATCATCCTCTCCACATCCACTCCATCTGTGTCCTCTGGTCCTAGAACCCCACTACAGGAAACATCCTTTCCACATCCACTCTATCTGTGTCCTCTGGTCCTTGACTCCCCCACTACAGGAAACATCCTCATCACATCCACTCTATCTGTGTCCTCTGGTCCTAGACTCCCCCACTATAGGAAACATCCTCTCCACATCCACTCTATCTGTGTCCTCTGGTCCTAAACTCCCCCACTATAGGAAACATCCCCTCCAAATCCACTCTATCTGTGTCCTCTGGTCCTAGACCCTCCCAGTATAGGAAATATCCTCTCGACTTCCACTCTCTCTGTGTCCTCTGGTTCTAGACTCCCCCACTCCAGGAAACATCCTCTCCACATCCACTCTATCTGTGTCCTCTAGTTCTAGACTCCCCCAAAACAGGAAAAATGCTCTCCACATCCACTCTATCTGAGTCCTCGGGTCCTAGACTCCCACACAATGGGAAACTTCCGCTCCACATCCACTCTATCTGTGTCCTCTGGTCTTAGACTCCCCCACTATAGGAAACATCCTCTCCACATCCACTCTATCTGTGTCCTCTGGTCCTAAACTCCCCCACTATAGGAAACAACCCCTCCAAATCCACTCTATCTGTGTCCTCTGGTCCTAGACCCTCCCAGTATAGGAAACATCCTCTCCACTTCCACTCTATCTGTGTCCTCTGGTCCTAGACTCACGACTATAGGAATCATCCTCTCCACATCCACTCTATCTGTGTCCTCTGGTCCTGGACTCCCCCACAATGGGAAACTTCCTCTCCACATCCACTCCATCTGTGTCCTCTGGTCCTAGAACCCCACTACAGGAAACATCCTCTCCACATCCACTCTCTCTGTGTCCTCTGGTCCTAGTCTCCCGCACAATGGGAAACATAATCTCCACATCCACTCTATCTGTGACCTCTGGCTCTAGACTCCCAAACTATAGGAAACATCCTCTCCACATCCACTCTGTCTGTGTCCTCTGGTCCTAGACACCGCACATCCACACTATCTGTGTCCTGTGGTCCTAGACTCCCCACTATAGGAAACATCCTCTCCACATCCACTCTATCTGTGTCCTCTGGTCCTTGAGTCCCACACAATGGGAAACTTCCGCTCCACATCCACTCTATCAGTATCCTCTGGTCTTAGACTCCCCCACTATAGGAAACATCCTCTCCACATCCACTCTTTCTGTGTCCTCCGGTCCTAGACTCCCCCGCTATAGGAAACATCCTCGCCACATCCACTCTATCTATGTCCTCTGGTCCTAAACTCCCCCACTATAGGAAACATCCTCTCCACATCCACTCTATCTGTGTCCTCTGGCCCTAGACTCACCACTATAGGAATCATCCTCTCCACATCCACTCCATCTGTGTCCTCTGATCCTAGAACCCCACTGCAGGAAACATCCTTTCCACATCCACTCTATCTGTGTCCTCTGGTCCTTGACTCCCCCACTACAGGAAACATCCTCATCACATCCACTCTATCTGTGTCCTCTGGTCCTGGACTCCCCCACTATAGGAAACATCCTCTCCACATCCACTCTATCTGTGTCCTCTGGTCCTAAACTCCCCCACTATAGGAAACATCCCCTCCAAATCCACTCTATCTGTGTCCTCTGGTCCTAGACCCTCCCAGTATAGGAAATATCCTCTCGACTTCCACTCTATCTGTGTCCTCTGGTTCTAGACTCCCCCACACCAGGAAACATCCTCTCCACATCCACTCTATCTGTGTCCTCTAGTTCTAGACTCCCCCAAAACAGGAAAAATGCTCTCCACATCCACTCTATCTGAGTCCTCGGGTCCTAGACTCCCACACTATGGGAAACTTCCGCTCCACATCCACTCTATCTGTGTCCTCTGGTCTTAGACTCCCCCACTATAGGAAACATCCTCTCCACATCCACTCTATCTGTGTCCTCTGGTCCTAAACTCCCCCACTATAGGAAACAACCCCTCCAAATCCACTCTATCTGTGTCCTCTGGTCCTAGACTCAGCCACTATAGGAAACATCCTCTCCACATCCTCTCTATCTGTGTCCTCTGGTCCTAGACTCCCACACAATGGGAAACTTCCGCTCCACATCCACTCTATCAGTATCCTCTGGTCTTAGACTCCCCCACTATAGGAAACATCCTCTCCACATCCACTCTTTCTGTGTCCTCTGGTCCTAGACTCCCCCGCTATAGGAAACATCCTCTCCACATCCACTCTATCTGTGTCCTCTGGTCATAAACTCCCCCACTATAGGAAACATCCTTTCCACATCCACTCTGTCTGTGTCCTCTGGTCCTAGACACCGTACATCCACACAATCTGTGTCCTGTGGTCCTAGACTCCCCACTATAGGAAACGTCCTCTCCACATCCACTCCTTCTATGTCCTGTGGTCCTAGCCTCCCCCACTATAGGAAACATCCTCTCCACATCCACTCCATCTGTGTCCTCTGATCCTAGACTCCCCAACTATAGGAAACAACCCCTCCAAATCCACTCTATCTGTGTCCTCTGGACCTAGACCCTCCAGGTATAGGAAACATCCTCTCCACTTCCACTCTATCTGTGTCCTCTGGTCCTAGACTCACGACTATAGGAATCATCCTCTCCACATCCACTCTATCTGTGTCCTCTGGTCCTGGACTCCCCCACAATGGGAAACTTCCTCTCCACATCCACTCCATCTGTGTCCTCTGGTCCTTGAACCCCACTACAGGAAACATCCTCTCCACATCCACTCTCTCTGTGTCCTCTGGTCCTAGACTCCCGCACAATGGGAAACATAATCTCCACATCCACTCTATCTGTGACCTCTGGCTCTAGACTCCCCAACTATAGGAAACATCCTCTCCACATCCACTCTGTCTGTGTCCTCTGGTCCTAGACACCGCACATCCACACTATCTGTGTCCTGTGGTCCTAGACTCCCCACTATAGGAAACGTCCTTTCCACAGCCAATCTATCTGTGTCCTCTGGTCCTAGACTCCGCCACTATAGGAAACATCCTCTCCACATCCACTCTATCTGTGTCCTCTGGTCCTAGACTCCCACACAATGGGAAACTTCCGCTCCACATCCACTCTATCAGTATCCTCTGGTCTTAGACTCCCCCACTATAGGAAACATCCTCTCCACATCCACTCTTTCTGTGTCCTCTGGTCCTAGACTCCCCCGCTATAGGAAACATCCTCTCCACATCCAATCTATCAGTGTCCTCTGGTCCTGGACTCCCCCAGAATGGGAAACTTCCTCTCCACATCCACTCTCTCTGTGTCCTCTGGTCCTAGACTCCCGCACAATGGGAAACATAATCTCCACATCCACTCTATCTGTGTCCTCTGGTCCTAAACTCCCCCACTATAGGAAACATCCTTTCCACATCCAATCTATTTGTGTCCTCTGGTCCTAGACTCCGCCACTATAGGAAACATCCTCTCCACATCCACTCTCTCTGTGTCCTCTGGTCTTAGACTCCCCCACTACAGGAAACATCCTTTCCACATCCAAACTATCTGTGTCCTCTGGTCCGATACTCCCCCACTATAGGAAACATCCTCTCCACATCCACTCTATCTGTGTCCTCTGGTCCTAGACTCCCTCAATACAGGAAACATCCTCTCCATATCCACTCTATCTGTGTCCTCTGGTCCGAGACTCCCCCACTATAGGAGACTTCCTCCCCACATCCACTGCATCTGTGCCCTCTTGCCACTATAGGAAACATCCTCTCCACATCCACTCTATCTGTGTCCTCTGGTTCTAGACTCCCCCACAACAGGAAACATCCTCTCCACATCCACTCTATCAGTGTCCTCTGGTCCTAGACTCCCCCACTACAGGAAACATCCTCTCCACATCCATTCTATCAATGTCCTCTGGACCCAGACTCCCCCACTATAGGAAACATGCTCTCCACATACACTCTATCAGTGTCCTCTGGTTCTAGACACCCCCACAACAGGAAACATCCTCTCCACATCCACTCTATCTGTGTCCTCTGGTCCAAGACTCCCTCAATACAGGAAACATCCTCTCCACATCCACTCTATCTGTGTCCTCTGGTCCGAGACTCCCCCACTATAGGAAAAATCCTCTCCACATCCACTCCATCTGTGACCTCTGGTCCTAGACTCCCCCACTATAGGAAACATCCTCTCCACATCCACTCTATCTGTGTCCTCTGTTCCTAGACTCACCACTATAGGAATCATCCTCTCCACATCCACTCTATCTGAGTCCTCTGGTCCTGGACTCAGCCACAATGGGAAACTTCCTCTCCACATCCACTCCATCTGTTTCCTCTGGTCCTAGAAACCCACTACAGGAAACATCCTCTCCGCATCCACTCTCTCTGTGTCCTCTGGTCCTAGACTCCCGCACAATGGGAAACTTAATCTCCACATCCACTCTATCTGTGTCCTCTGGTCCTTGACTACCCCACAACAGGAAACATCCTCTCCACATCCACTCTATCTGTGTCCTCTGGTCCGAGACTCCCCCACTATAGGAGACTTCCTCCCCACATCCACTGCATCTGTGCTCTCTTGTCCTAGACTCCCCCAGTATAGGAAACATCCTTTCCACATCCACTCTATCTGTGTCCTCTGGTTCTAGACTCCCCCACAACAGGAAACATCCTCTCCACATCCACTTTATCAGTGTCCTCTGGCCCTAGACTCCCCCACTACAGGAATCATCCTTTCCACATCCACTCTATCTGTGTCCGCTGGTCCGAGACACCCCACTATAGGAACCATCCTCTCCACATCCACTCTATTTGTGTCCTCTGGTCGTAGACTCCCCCACTATAGGAAACATGCTCTCCACATCCACTCTATCTGTGTCCTCTGGTCCTAGACACCCGCACTATAGGAAACATCCTCTCCACATCCACTCTCTGTGTCCTCTGGTCCTAGACTCCCCCACTACAGGAAACATCGTCTCCACATCCGATCTATCAGTGTCCTCTGGTCCTCTACTCCCCCAGTACAGGAAACATCCTCTCCACATCCACTCTATCTGTGTCCTCTGGTCCTAAACTCACCCACTATAGGAAACATCCTCTCCACATCCACTCTATCTGTGTCCTCTGGTCCTAGACTCCCACACTATAGGAAACATCCTCTCCACACCCACTCTATCTGTGTCCTCTGGTCCTAGACTCCCTCAATACAGGAAACATCCTCTCCATATCCACTCTATCTGTGTCCTCTGGTCCGAGACTCCCCCACTATAGGAGACTTCCTCCCCACATCCACTGCATCTGTGCCCTCTTGCCACTATAGGAAACATCCTCTCCACATCCACTCTATCTGTGTCCTCTGGTTCTAGACTCCCCCACAACAGGAAACATCCTCTCCACATCCACTCTATCAGTGTCCTCTGGTCCTAGACTCCCCCACTACAGGAAACATCCTTTCCACATCCACTCTATCTGTGTCCGCTGGTCCGAGACTCCCCCACTATAGGAAACATCATCTCTACATCAAATCTATCAGTGTCCTCTGGTCCTAGACTCCCCGACTATAGGAAACATCCTCTCCACATCCACTCTATCTGTGTCCTCTGGTCCTAGACTCACCACTATAGGAATCATCCTCTCCACATCCACTCCATCTGTGTCCTCTGGTCCTGGACTCAGCCACAATGGGAAACTTCCTCTCCACATCCACTCCATCTGTGTCCTCTGGTCGTAGAACCCCACTACAGGAAACATCCTCTCCGCATCCACTCTCTCTGTGTCCTCTGGTCCTAGACTCCCGCACAATGGGAAACTTAATCTCCACATCCACTCTATCTGTGTCCTCTGGTCCTAGACTCCCTCAATACAGGAAACATCCTCTCCACATCCACTCTATCTGTGTCCTCTTGTCCGAGACTCCCCCACTATAGGAGACTTCCTCCCCACATCCACTGCATCTGTGCCCTCTTGTCCTAGACTCCCCCACTATAGGAAACATCCTCTCCACATCCACTCTATCAGTGTCCTCTGGTCCTAGACTCCCCCACTAAAGGAAACATCCTTTCCACATCCACTCTATCTGTGTCCGCTGGTCCGAGACTCCCCCACTATAGGAAACATCATCTCCACATCAACTCTATCAGTGTCCTCTGGTCCTAGACTCCCCGACTATAGGAAACATCCTCTCCACATCCGATCTATCAGTGTCCTCTGGTCCTCTACTGCCCCAGTACAGGAAACATCCTCTCCACATCCACTCTATCTGTGTCCTCTGGTCCTAGACTCACCCACTACAGGAAAGATCCTCTCCACATCCACTCTATCTGTGTCCTCTGGTCCTAGACTCCCGCAAAATGGGAAACTTAATCTCCACATCCACTCTATCTGTGTCCTCTGGTCCTTGACTCCCCCATTCTAGGAAAAATCCTCTCCACATCCACACTATCTGTGTCCTCTGGTCCTTGACTCCCCCACTATAGGAGACATCCTCTCCACATCCACTCTTTCTGTGTACTCTGGTCCTAGACTCCCCCGCTATAGGAAACATCCTCTCCACATCCACTCTATCTGTGTCCTCTGGTCCTAAACTCACCCACTATAGGAAACATCCTCTCCACATCCACTCTATCTGTGATCCTAGACTCCGCCACTATAGGAAACATTCCCTCCACATCCACTCTATCTGTGACCTCTTGTCCTAGACTCCCACACAATGGGAAACATCCGCTCCACATCCACTCTATCTGTGTCCTCTGGTCTAAGACACCTCCACTATAGGAAACATCCGCTCCACATCCACTCTATCTGTGTCCTCTGGTCTAAGACACCTCCACTATAGGAAACATCCTCTCCACATCCACTCTATCTGTGTCCGCTGGTCCTGCACTCAGCCACAATGGGAAACTTCCTCTCCACATCCACTCCATCTGTGTCCACTGGTCCTAGAACCCCACTACAGGAAACATCCTCTCCGCATCCACTCTCTCTGTGTCCTCTGGTCCTAGACTCCCGCACAATGGGAAACTTAATCTTCACATCCACTCTATCTGTGTCCTCTGGTCCTAGACTCCCTCAATACAGGAAACATCCTCTCCATATCCACTCTATCTGTGTCCTCTGGTCCGAGACTCCCCCACTATAGGAGACTTCCTCCCCACATACACTGCATCTGTGCCCTCTTGTCCTAGACTCCCCCACTATAGGAAACATCCTCTCCACATCCACTCTATCTGTGTCCTCTGGTTCTAGACTCCCCCACAACAGGAAACATCCTCTCCACATCCACTCTATCAGTGTCCTCTGGTCCTAGACTCCCCCACTACAGGAAACATCCTTTCCACATCCACTCTATCTGTGTCCGCTGGTCCGAGACTCCCCCACTATAGGAAACATCATCTCCACATCAAATCTATCAGTGTCCACTGGTCCAAGACTCAGCCACTAGAGGGGACATCCACTCTATCTGTGTCCTCAGGACCTAGACTCCCCGACTATAGGAAACATCCTCTCCTCATCCACTCTATCTGTGTCCTCTGGTTCCTAGACTCCCCCACTACAGGAAACCTCCTCTCCACATCCACTCTATCTGTGTCCTCTGGTCCTAGACTCCCCCACTATAGGAAACATTCTCCCCACATCCACTCTATCAGTGTCCTCTGGTCCTAGACTCCCCGACTATAGGAAACATCCTCTCCACATCCACTCCATCAGTGTCCTCTGGTCCTAGACTCACCCACTATAGGAAATATCCTCTCCACATCCACTCTATCAGTGTCCTCTGGTCCTAGACTCCCCGACTATAGGAAACATCCTCTCCACATCCATTCTATCTGCGACCTCTGGCTCTAGACTCCCCCACTATAGGAAACATCCTCTCCACATCCACTCTGTCTGTGTCCTCTGGTCCTAGACACCGCACATCCACACTATCTGTGTCCTGTGGTCCTAGACTCCCCACTATAGGAAACATCCTCTCCACATCCACTCTATCTGTGATCCTAGGCTCCGCCACTATAGGAAACATTCCCTCCACATCCACTCTATCTGTGACCTCTTGTCCTAGACTCCCACACAATGGGAAACATCCGCTCCACATCCACTCTATCTGTGTCCTCTGGTCTAAGACACCCCCACTATAGGAAACATCCTCTCCACATACACTCTTTCTGTGTCCTCTGGTCCTAGACTCACCAATATAGGAATCATCCTCTCCACATCCACTCTATCTGTGTCCTCTGGTCCTGGACTCAGCCACAATGGGAAACTTCCTCTCCACATCCACTCCATCTGTGTCCTC
This sequence comes from Hypanus sabinus, assembly GCF_030144855.1. Taxonomy (NCBI): domain Eukaryota; kingdom Metazoa; phylum Chordata; class Chondrichthyes; order Myliobatiformes; family Dasyatidae; genus Hypanus; species Hypanus sabinus. The sequence goes on from NW_026780085.1 coordinate 48,474, forward strand.
TGGTCCTAGAACCCCACTACAGGAAACATCCTCTCCGCATCCACTCTCTCTGTGTCCTCTGGTCCTAGACTCCCGCACAATGGGAAACTTAATCTCCACATCCACTCTATCTGTGTCCTCTGGTCCTTGACTACCCCACAACAGGAAACATCCTCTCCACATCCACTCTATCTGTGTCCTCTGGTCCGAGACTCCCCCACTATAGGAGACTTCCTCCCCACATCCACTGCATCTGTGCTCTCTTGTCCTAGACTCCCCCAGTATAGGAAACATCCTTTCCACATCCACTCTATCTGTGTCCTCTGGTTCTAGACTCCCCCACAACAGGAAACATCCTCTCCACATCCACTTTATCAGTGTCCTCTGGCCCTAGACTCCCCCACTACAGGAATCATCCTTTCCACATCCACTCTATCTGTGTCCGCTGGTCCGAGACACCCCACTATAGGAACCATCCTCTCCACATCCACTCTATTTGTGTCCTCTGGTCGTAGACTCCCCCACTATAGGAAACATGCTCTCCACATCCACTCTATCTGTGTCCTCTGGTCCTAGACACCCGCACTATAGGAAACATCCTCTCCACATCCACTCTCTGTGTCCTCTGGTCCTAGACTCCCCCACTACAGGAAACATCGTCTCCACATCCGATCTATCAGTGTCCTCTGGTCCTCTACTCCCCCAGTACAGGAAACATCCTCTCCACATCCACTCTATCTGTGTCCTCTGGTCCTAAACTCACCCACTATAGGAAACATCCTCTCCACATCCACTCTATCTGTGTCCTCTGGTCCTAGACTCCCACACTATAGGAAACATCCTCTCCACACCCACTCTATCTGTGTCCTCTGGTCCTAGACTCCCTCAATACAGGAAACATCCTCTCCATATCCACTCTATCTGTGTCCTCTGGTCCGAGACTCCCCCACTATAGGAGACTTCCTCCCCACATCCACTGCATCTGTGCCCTCTTGCCACTATAGGAAACATCCTCTCCACATCCACTCTATCTGTGTCCTCTGGTTCTAGACTCCCCCACAACAGGAAACATCCTCTCCACATCCACTCTATCAGTGTCCTCTGGTCCTAGACTCCCCCACTACAGGAAACATCCTTTCCACATCCACTCTATCTGTGTCCGCTGGTCCGAGACTCCCCCACTATAGGAAACATCATCTCTACATCAAATCTATCAGTGTCCTCTGGTCCTAGACTCCCCGACTATAGGAAACATCCTCTCCACATCCACTCTATCTGTGTCCTCTGGTCCTAGACTCACCACTATAGGAATCATCCTCTCCACATCCACTCCATCTGTGTCCTCTGGTCCTGGACTCAGCCACAATGGGAAACTTCCTCTCCACATCCACTCCATCTGTGTCCTCTGGTCGTAGAACCCCACTACAGGAAACATCCTCTCCGCATCCACTCTCTCTGTGTCCTCTGGTCCTAGACTCCCGCACAATGGGAAACTTAATCTCCACATCCACTCTATCTGTGTCCTCTGGTCCTAGACTCCCTCAATACAGGAAACATCCTCTCCACATCCACTCTATCTGTGTCCTCTTGTCCGAGACTCCCCCACTATAGGAGACTTCCTCCCCACATCCACTGCATCTGTGCCCTCTTGTCCTAGACTCCCCCACTATAGGAAACATCCTCTCCACATCCACTCTATCAGTGTCCTCTGGTCCTAGACTCCCCCACTAAAGGAAACATCCTTTCCACATCCACTCTATCTGTGTCCGCTGGTCCGAGACTCCCCCACTATAGGAAACATCATCTCCACATCAACTCTATCAGTGTCCTCTGGTCCTAGACTCCCCGACTATAGGAAACATCCTCTCCACATCCGATCTATCAGTGTCCTCTGGTCCTCTACTGCCCCAGTACAGGAAACATCCTCTCCACATCCACTCTATCTGTGTCCTCTGGTCCTAGACTCACCCACTACAGGAAAGATCCTCTCCACATCCACTCTATCTGTGTCCTCTGGTCCTAGACTCCCGCAAAATGGGAAACTTAATCTCCACATCCACTCTATCTGTGTCCTCTGGTCCTTGACTCCCCCATTCTAGGAAAAATCCTCTCCACATCCACACTATCTGTGTCCTCTGGTCCTTGACTCCCCCACTATAGGAGACATCCTCTCCACATCCACTCTTTCTGTGTACTCTGGTCCTAGACTCCCCCGCTATAGGAAACATCCTCTCCACATCCACTCTATCTGTGTCCTCTGGTCCTAAACTCACCCACTATAGGAAACATCCTCTCCACATCCACTCTATCTGTGATCCTAGACTCCGCCACTATAGGAAACATTCCCTCCACATCCACTCTATCTGTGACCTCTTGTCCTAGACTCCCACACAATGGGAAACATCCGCTCCACATCCACTCTATCTGTGTCCTCTGGTCTAAGACACCTCCACTATAGGAAACATCCGCTCCACATCCACTCTATCTGTGTCCTCTGGTCTAAGACACCTCCACTATAGGAAACATCCTCTCCACATCCACTCTATCTGTGTCCGCTGGTCCTGCACTCAGCCACAATGGGAAACTTCCTCTCCACATCCACTCCATCTGTGTCCACTGGTCCTAGAACCCCACTACAGGAAACATCCTCTCCGCATCCACTCTCTCTGTGTCCTCTGGTCCTAGACTCCCGCACAATGGGAAACTTAATCTTCACATCCACTCTATCTGTGTCCTCTGGTCCTAGACTCCCTCAATACAGGAAACATCCTCTCCATATCCACTCTATCTGTGTCCTCTGGTCCGAGACTCCCCCACTATAGGAGACTTCCTCCCCACATACACTGCATCTGTGCCCTCTTGTCCTAGACTCCCCCACTATAGGAAACATCCTCTCCACATCCACTCTATCTGTGTCCTCTGGTTCTAGACTCCCCCACAACAGGAAACATCCTCTCCACATCCACTCTATCAGTGTCCTCTGGTCCTAGACTCCCCCACTACAGGAAACATCCTTTCCACATCCACTCTATCTGTGTCCGCTGGTCCGAGACTCCCCCACTATAGGAAACATCATCTCCACATCAAATCTATCAGTGTCCACTGGTCCAAGACTCAGCCACTAGAGGGGACATCCACTCTATCTGTGTCCTCAGGACCTAGACTCCCCGACTATAGGAAACATCCTCTCCTCATCCACTCTATCTGTGTCCTCTGGTTCCTAGACTCCCCCACTACAGGAAACCTCCTCTCCACATCCACTCTATCTGTGTCCTCTGGTCCTAGACTCCCCCACTATAGGAAACATTCTCCCCACATCCACTCTATCAGTGTCCTCTGGTCCTAGACTCCCCGACTATAGGAAACATCCTCTCCACATCCACTCCATCAGTGTCCTCTGGTCCTAGACTCACCCACTATAGGAAATATCCTCTCCACATCCACTCTATCAGTGTCCTCTGGTCCTAGACTCCCCGACTATAGGAAACATCCTCTCCACATCCATTCTATCTGCGACCTCTGGCTCTAGACTCCCCCACTATAGGAAACATCCTCTCCACATCCACTCTGTCTGTGTCCTCTGGTCCTAGACACCGCACATCCACACTATCTGTGTCCTGTGGTCCTAGACTCCCCACTATAGGAAACATCCTCTCCACATCCACTCTATCTGTGATCCTAGGCTCCGCCACTATAGGAAACATTCCCTCCACATCCACTCTATCTGTGACCTCTTGTCCTAGACTCCCACACAATGGGAAACATCCGCTCCACATCCACTCTATCTGTGTCCTCTGGTCTAAGACACCCCCACTATAGGAAACATCCTCTCCACATACACTCTTTCTGTGTCCTCTGGTCCTAGACTCACCAATATAGGAATCATCCTCTCCACATCCACTCTATCTGTGTCCTCTGGTCCTGGACTCAGCCACAATGGGAAACTTCCTCTCCACATCCACTCCATCTGTGTCCTCTGGTCCTAGAACCCCACTACAGGAAACATCCTCTCTGCATCCACTCTCTCTGTGTCCTCTGGTCCTAGACTCCCTCAATACAGGAAACATCCTCTCCATATCCACTCTATCTGTGTCCTCTGGTCCGAGACTCCCCCACTATAGGAGACTTCCTCCCCACATCCACTGCATCTGTGCCCTCTTGTCCTAGACTCCCCCACTATAGGAAACATCCTCTCCACATCCACTCTATCTGTGTCCTCTGGTTCTAGACTCCCCCACAACAGGAAACATCCTCTCCACATCCACTCTATCAGTGTCCTCTGGTCCTAGACTCCCCCACTACAGGAAACATCCTTTCCACATCCACTCTATCTGTGTCCGCTGGTCCGAGACTCCCCCACTATAGGAAACATCATCTCCACATCAAATCTATCAGTGTCCTCTGGTCCTAGCCTCCCCGACTATAGGAAACATCCTCTCCACATCCACTCTATCTGTGTCCTCTGGTCCTAGACTCACCCACTATAGGAAATATCCTCTCCACATCCACTCTATCTGTGTCCACTGGTCCAAGACTCAGCCACTACAGGGGACATCCACTCTATCTGTGTCCTCAGGACCTAGACTCCCCGACTATAGGAAACATCCTCTCCTCATCCACTCTATCTGTGTCCTCTGGTTCCTAGACTCCCCCACTACAGGAAACCTCCTCTCCACATCCACTCTATCTGTGTCCTCTGGTCCTAGACTCCCCCACTATAGGAAACATTCTCCCCACATCCACTCTATCTGTGTCCTCTGGTCCTTGACACCCCCACTATAGGAAGCATCCTTTCCACATCCACTCTATCTGTGTCCTCTGGTCCTAGACTCCCCCACTACAGGAAACATCCTCCCCACATCCACTCTATCTGTGTCTTCTGGTCCGAGACTCCCCCACTATAGGAAACATCCTCACCACATCCACTCTATCTGTGTCCTCTGGTCCTCGCCTCCCCCACTACAGGAAACATCCACTCCACATCCACTATATCTGTGTCCTCTGTTCCTAGTCTCACCCACTACAGGAAACATCCTCTCCACATCCACTCTATCTGTGTCCTCTGGTCCTAGACTCCCCCACTATAGGAAACATCCTCTCTACATCCACTCTATCTGTGTCCTCTGGTCCTATACTCCCTCATTACAGGAAACATCCTCTCCACATCCACTCTATCAGTGTCCTCTGGTCCTCGACTCCCCCACTTCAGGAAACATCCTCTCCACATCCACTCTATCTGTGTCCTCTGGTCCTAGACTCCCCACTATAGGAAACATACTCTCCACATCCACTCTATCTGTGTCCTCTGGTTCCTAGACTCCTCCTCTACAGGAAACCTCCTCTCCACATCCACTCTATCTGTGTCCTCTGGTCCTAGACTCCCCCACTATAGGAAACATCCTTCCCACATCCACTCTATCTGTGTCCTCTGGTCCTTGACACCCCCACTATAGGAAACATCCTCTACACATCCACTCTATCTGTGTCCTCTGGTCCTAGACTCCCCCACTATAGGAAACATCCTCTCCACATCCACTCTATCTGTGTCCTCTGGTCCTAGACTCCCCCACTATAGGAAACATCCTCTACACATCCACTCTATCTGTGTCCTCTGGTCCTAGACTCCCCCACTATAGGAAACATCCTCACCACATCCACTCTAACTGTGTCCTCTGGTCCTTGACTCCCCCACTACAGGAAACATCCTCTCCACATCCACTCTATCTGTGTCCTCTGGTCGTAGACTCCCCCACTATAGGAAACATCCTCTCCACATCCACTCCATCTGTGTCCTCTGGTTCCTAGACACCCCCAGTACAGGAAACATCCTCTCCATATCCAGTCTATCTGTGTCTTCTGGTCCTAGACTCCCCCCACTACAGGAAATCTCCTCTCCACATCCACTCTATCTGTGTCCTCTTGTCCTAGACAGCCCCACTATAGGAAACATCCTCTCCACATCCACTCTATCTGTGTCCTCTGGTCCTAGACTCCCCCATTACAGGAAACATCCTCTCCACATCCACTCTATCTGTGTCCTCTGGTCGTAGACTCCCCCACTATAGGAAACATCCTCTCCACATCCACTCTCTCTGTGTCCTCTGGTTCCTAGACACCCCCACTATAGGAAACATCCTCTCCACATCCAGTCTATCTGTGTCCTCTGGTCCTCGACTCCCCCACTACAGGAAACATCCTCTCCACAATCCACTCTATCTGTGTCCTCTTGTCCTCGACTCCCCAACTACAGGAAACATCCTCTCCACATCCACTCTATCTGTGTCCTCTGGTCCTAGACTCCCCCACTATAGGAAACATCCTCTCCACATCCACTCTATCTGTGTCCTCTGGTCCGAGACTCCCCCACTATAGGAAACATCCTCACCACATCCACTCTATCTGTGTCCTCTGGTCCTAGACTCCCCCACTATAGGAAATATCCTCCCCACATCCACTCTATCAGTGTCCTCTGGTCCTTGACACCCCCACTATAGGAAACATCCTCTCCACATCCACTCTATCAGAGTCCTCTGGTCCTAGACTCCCCGACTATAGGAAACATCCTCTCCACATCCACTCTATCTGCGACCTCTGGCTCTAGACTCCCCCACTATAGGAAACATCCTCTCCACATCCACTCTGTCTGTGTCCTCTGGTCCTAGACACCGCACATCCACACTATCTGTGTCCTGTGGTCCTAGACTCCCCACTATAGGAAACATCCTCTCCACATCCACTCTTTCTGTGTCCTCTGGTCCTAGACTCACCACTATAGGAATCATCCTCTCCACATCCACTCTATCTGTGTCCTCTGGTCCTGGACTCAGCCACAATGGGAAACTTCCTCTCCACATCCACTCCATCTGTGTCCTCTGGTCCTAGAACCCCACTACAGGAAACATCCTCTCCGCATCCACTCTCTCTGTGTCCTCTGGTCCTAGACTCCCGCACAATGGGAAACTTAATCTTCACATCCACTCGTATCTGTGTCCTCTGGTCCTAGACTCCCTCAATACAGGAAACATCCTCTCCATATCCACTCTATCTGTGTCCTCTGGTCCGAGACTCCCCCACTATAGGAGCCTTCCTCCCCACATCCACTGCATCTGTGCCCTCTTTTCCTAGACTCCCCCACTATAGGAAACATCCTCTCCACATCCACTCTATCTGTGTCCTCTGGTTCTAGACTCCCCCACAACAGGAAACATCCTCTCCACATCCACTCTATCTGTGTCCTCTGGTCCGAGACTCCCCCACTATAGGAAACATCC
>NW_026780086.1:0-55717 GCF_030144855.1 Hypanus sabinus
GAAGGTGAGGGGTGGGGTCTGGGGGGGGTGAGGTGAGGGGGGTCTTGGGGAGAGCGGTGGGGGTCTCGGGGGGAGAGAGGTGAGGGGACCCGGGCAGGTGAATTGTGGGGGTATCGGGGGGGGGGAGTGAGGTGAGGGGACCCAGTGAGGTGAAGTGTAGGTGTCAGGGTGGCGGGGGGGGGTGTTAGTTGTGCGGTGACAGGAAGGTGAGGGGTGGGGTCTCGGGGGGGAGTGAGGTGAGGGGTGTCGGGCAGGTGAATTGTGGGGGTCTCGGGGGGGGGAAGTGAGGTGAGGGGACCCAGTGGGGTGAAGTGTAGGTGTCACGGGGCCGGGGAGGTGTTAGTTGTGCGGTGACAGGAAGGTGAGGGGTGGGGTCTGGGGGAGAGCTGTGGGGGTCTCGGGGGGGGTGAGGTGAGGGTGTCGGGCAGGTGAATTGTGGGGGTCTCGGGGGGGGGAGTGAGGTGAGGGGACCCAGTGGGGTGAAGTGTAGGTGTCAGGGGGGCGGGGGGGTGGGTGTTAGTTGTGCGGTGACAGGAAGGTGAGGGGTGGGGTCTCGGGGGGGAGTGAGGTGAGGGGTGTCGGGCAGGTGAATTGTGGGGGTCTCGGGGGGGGGAGTGAGGTGAGGGGACCCAGTGGGGTGAAGTGTAGGTGTCACGGGGGCGGGGGGGGGGTGTTAGTTGTGCGGTGACAGGAAGGTGAGGGGTGGGGGTCTCGGGGGGGGAGTGAGGTGAGGGGACCCGGGCAGGTGAATTGTGGGGGTCTCGGGGGGGGGGGGAGTGAGGTGAGGGGACCCAGTGGGGTGAAGTGTAGGTGTCAGGGGGGCGGGGGGGGGTGTTAGTTGTGCGGTGACAGGAAGGTGAGGGGTGGGGGTCTTGGGGGGTGAGATGTGGGGGTCTCGGGGGGGGAGTGAGGTGAGGTGTGTCGGGCAGGTGAATTGTGGGGGTCTCGGGGGGGAGTGAGGTGAGGGGTGTCGGGCAGGTGAGGGGTGGGGACTCGGGGGGGGAGTGAGGTGAGGGGTGTCGGGCAGGTGAATTGTGGGGGTCTCGGGGGGGAGTGAGGTGAGGGGTGTCGGGCAGGTGAGGGGTGGGGACTCGGGGGGGGGAGTGAGGTGAGGGGTGTCGGGCAGGTGAATTGTGGGGGTCTCGGGGGGGGAGTGAGGTGAGGGGACCCAGTGGGGTGAAGTGTAGGTGTCAGGGGGGCGGGGGGGTGTTAGTTGTGCGGTGACAGGAAGGTGAGGGGTGGGGACTCGGGGGGGGGGAGTGAGGTGAGGGGACCCAGTGGGGTGAAGTGTAGGTGTCTCGGGGGGGGGGGGGAGTGAGGTGAGGGGTGTCGGGCAGGTGAGGGGTGGGGACTCGGGGGGGAGAGTGAGGTGAGGGGACCCAGTGGGGTGAAGTGTAGGTGTCAGGGGGGCGGGGGGGGGGTGTTAGTTGTGCGGTGACAGGAAGGTGAGGGGTGGGGTCTCGGGGGGAGTGAGGTGAGGGGTGTCGGGCAGGTGAATTGTGGGGGTCTCGGGGGGGGGAGTGAGGTGAGGGGACCCAGTGGGGTGAAGTGTAGGTGTCAGGGGGGCGGGGGGGGTGTTAGTTGTGCGGTGACAGGAAGGTGAGGGGTGGGGACACGGGGGGGGGGTGAGGTGTGGGGACCCAGTGGGGTGAAGTGTAGGTGTCAGGGGGGCGGGGGGGTGTTAGTTGTGCGGTGACAGGAAGGTGAGGGGTGGGGACTCGGGGGGGGGGAGTGAGGTGAGGGGACCCAGTGAGGTGGTGTAGGTGTCTGGGGGGCGGGGGGGTGTTAGTTGTGCGGTGACAGGAAGGTGAGGGGTGGGGACTCGGGGGGGGGGGGAGTGAGGTGAGGGGACCCAGTGGGGTGTAGTGTAGGTGTCAGGGGGGCGGGGGGGTGTTAGTTGTGCGGTGACAGGAAGGTGAGGGGTGGGGACTCCGGGGGGGGGAGTGAGTTGAGGGGTGGGGACTCGGGGGGGAGTGTGGTGAGGGGACCCAGTGGGGTGTAGTGTAGGTGTCACGGGGGCGGGGGGGTGTTAGTTTTGTGCGGTGACAGGAAGGTGAGGGGTGGGGACTCGGGGGGGGGGTGAGGTGAGGGGACCCAGTGGGGTGTAGTGTAGGTGTCAGGGGGGCGGGGGGGTGTTAGTTGTGCGGTGACAGGAAGGTGAGGGGTGGGGACTCGGGGGGGGGGGGAGTGAGGTGAGGGGTGGGGACTCGGGGGGGAGTGAGGTGTGGGGACCCAGTGGGGTGAAGTGTAGGTGTCAGGGGGGCGGGGGGGTGTTAGTTGTGCGGTGACAGGAAGGTGAGGGGTGGGGACTCCGGGGGGGGGGAGTGAGGTGAGGGGTGGGGACTCGGGGGGAGTGTGGTGAGGGGACCCAGTGGGGTGAAGTGTAGGTGTCAGGGGGGCGGGGGGGGGGGTGTTAGTTGTGCGGTGACAGGAAGGTGAGGGGTGGGGACTCCGGGGGGGGGAGTGAGGTGAGGGGTGGGGACTCGGGGGGGAGTGTGGTGAGGGGACCCAGTGGGGTGTAGTGTAGGTGTCACGGGGGCGGGGGGGTGTTAGTTGTGCGGTGACAGGAAGGTGAGGGGTGGGGACTCGGGGGGGGGGGAGTGAGGTGAGGGGACCCAGTGGGGTGAAGTGTAGGTGTCAGGGGGGCGGGGGGGGGGTGTTAGTTGTGCGGTGACAGGAAGGTGAGGGGTGGGGACTCGGGGGGGGGGGTGAGGTGAGGGGACCCAGTGGGGTGAAGTGTAGGTGTCAGGGGGGCGGGGGGGTGTTAGTTGTGCGGTGACAGGAAGGTGAGGGGTGGGGTCTCGGGGGGGAGTGAGGTGATGTGTGTCGGGCAGGTGAATTGTGGGGGACTCGGGGGGGGTGATGTGAGGGGACCCAGAGAGGTGGTGTAGGTGTCAGGGGGCGGGGGGGTGTTAGTTGTGCGGTGACAGGAAGGTGAGGGGTGGGGTCTCGGGGGGGAGTGAGGTGATGTGTGTCGGGCAGGTGAATTGTGGGGGACTCGGGGGGGGGTGATGTGAGGGGACCCAGTGAGGTGGTGTAGGTGTCAGGGGGCGGGGGGGTGTTAGTTGTGCGGTGACAGGAAGGTGAGGGGTGGGGTCTCGGGGGGGAGTGAGGTGATGTGTGTCGGGCAGGTGAATTGTGGGGGACTCAGGGGGGAGTGAGGTGAGGGGTGTCGGGCAGGTGAGGGGTGGGGACTCGGGGGGGAGTGAGGTGAGGGGTGTCGGGCAGGTGAGGGGTGGGGTCTCGGGGGGGAGTGAGGTGAGGGGACCCAGTGAGGTGGTGTAGGTGTCAGGGGGCGGGGGGGTGTTAGTTGTGCGGTGACAGGAAGGTGAGGGGTGGTGTCTGGGGGGGGTGAGGTGAGGTGTGGGGACTGGGGGAGGTGTGTGGGGGTCTCTGGGGGGTGAGGTGTGGGGTCTCAGGGGGGTGAGGTGAGGGGGGTCTTGGGGAGAGCTGTGGGGGTCTCGGGGAGTGAGGTGAGGGGTGTTGGGCAGGTGAATTGTGGGGGTCTCGGGGGGGGAGTGAGGTGAGGGGACCCAGTGGGGTGAAGTGTAGGTGTCAGGGGGGCAGGGGGGTGTTAGTTGTCCGGTGACAGGAAGGTGAGGGGTGGTGACTTGGGGAGGTGAGGTGGGGTGGGGTCTGGGGGAGGTGTGTGGGGGTCTCAGGGGGGAGTGAGGTGAGGGGTGGGGTCTCGGGGGGGAGTGAGGTGAGGGGACCCAGTGAGGTGGTGTAGGTGTCAGGGGGCGGGGGGGTGTTAGTTGTGCGGTGACAGGAAGGTGAGGGGTGGTGTCTGGGGGGGGGGTGAGGTGAGGTGGGGGACTGGGGGAGGTGAATTGTAGGGGTCTCGGGGGGGAGTGAGGTGAGGGGTGGGGTCTCGGGGGGGAGTGAGGTGAGGGGTGTTGGGCAGGTGAATTGTGGGGGTCTCGGGGGGGGAGTGAGGTGAGGGGACCCAGTGGGGTGAAGTGTAGGTGTCAGGGGGGGCAGGGGGGTGTTAGTTGTCCGGTGACAGGAAGGTGAGGGGTGGTGACTTGGGGAGGTGAGGTGGGGTGGGGTCTGGGGGAGGTGTGTGGGGGTCTCAGGGGGGAGTGAGGTGAGGGGTGGGGTCTCGGGGGGAGTGAGGTGAGGGGACCCAGTGAGGTGGTGTAGGTGTCAGGGGGCGGGGGGGTGTTAGTTGTGCGGTGACAGGAAGGTGAGGGGTCGTGTCTGGGGGGGGTGAGGTGAGGTGTGGGGACTGGGGGAGGTGAATTGTAGGGGTCTCGGGGGGGAGTGAGGTGAGGGGTGGGGTCTCGGGGGGGAGTGAGGTGAGGGGTGTCGGGCAGGTGAGCTGTGGGGTCTCGGGGGGGGAGTGAGGTGTGGGGACCCAGTGGGGTGAAGTGTAGGTGTCAGGGGGGCGGGGGGTGTTAGCTGTGCGGTGACAGGAAGGTGAGGGGTGGGGTCTGGGAGGAGTGAGGTGGGGTGGGGTCTGGGGGAGGTGTGTGGGGGTCTCAGGGGGGGTGTGAGGGGGGTCTTGGGGAGAGCTGCGGGGGTCTCGGGGGGGGAGTGAGGTGAGGGGACCCAGTGAGGTGGTGTAGGTGTCAGGGGGCGGGGGGGTGTTAGTTGTGCGGTGACAGGAAGGTGAGGGGTGGTGTCTGGGGGGGGTGAGGTGAGGTGTGGGGACTGGGGGAGGTGTGTGGGGGTCTCTGGGGGGTGAGGTGTGGGGTCTCAGGGGGGTGAGGTGAGGGGGGTCTTGGGGAGAGCTGTGGGGGTCTCGGGGAGTGAGGTGAGGGGTGTCGGGCAGGTGAATTGTGGGGGTCTCGGGGGGGGAGTGAGGTGAGGGGACCCAGTGGGGTGAAGTGTAGGTGTCAGGGGGGCGGGGGGGGTGTTAGTTGTGCTGTGACAGGAAGTTGAGGGGTGGGGGTCTCGGGGGGTGAGATGTGGGGGTCTCGGGGGGGAGTGAGGTGAGGGGTGTCGGGCAGGTGAATTGTGGGGGTCTCGGGGGGGAGTGAGGTGAGGGGTGTCGGGCAGGTGAGGGGTGGGGACTCGGGGGGGGGGAGTGAGGTGAGGGGACCCGGGCAGGTGAATTGTGGGGGTCTCGGGGGGGGAGTGAGGTGAGGGGACCCAGTGGGGTGAAGGGTAGTTGTCAGGGGGGCGGGGGGGGTGTTAGTTGTGCGGTGATAGGAAGGTGAGGGGTGGGGACTCGGGGGGAGTGAGGTGAGGGGTGTCGGGCAGGTGAATTGTGGGGGTCTCGGGGGGGGAGCTGCGGGGTCTCGGGGGGGAGGTGTGGGGGATCTTGGGGAGAGCTGTGGGGTCTCGGGGGGAGGTGAGGGGTCGGGGGGGGAGTGAGGTGAGGGGACCCAGTGGGGTGAAGTGTAGGTGTCAGGGGGGCGGGGGGGTGTTAGTTGTGTGGCCACAGGAAGGTGAGGGGTGGGGACCCAGTGAGGTGAGCGGTCTCAGGCAGGTGAGTTGTGGGGGTCTCGGGGGGGGAGAGGTGTTGGGGTCTCCGGGGGGTGAGGTGTGAGGTCTCAGGGTGTGTGGGGGGTCTCCGGGGGGTGAGGTGTGGGGTCTCTGGGGGTGAGGTGTGGGGTCTTGGGGAGTGTGGTGGGTTTTGGTGAGATGTGGGGTGTCTCCGGGGGGTGAGGTGTGGGGTCTCTGGGGGGGGTGTGGGGGTCACTGGGGGGTGTGTGGGGTCTCAGGGGGTGAGCTGTGGGGTCTCGGGGGTGAGGTGTGGGGTCTCTGGGGGTGAGGTGTGAGGTCTCGGGGGTGAGGTGTGGGGGTCTCGGGGGAGTGAGGTGAGGGTTCTCGGGGGGGGGTGAGGTGAGGGGTCTCAGGGGGTGAGGTGTGGGGGTCTCGGGGGTGAGGTGTGGGGGTCTCGGGGGAGTGAGGTGAGGGTTCTCGGGGGGGTGAGGTGAGGGGTCTCAGGGGGTGAGGTGTGGGTCTCGGGGTTGTGTGGGGGTCTCGGGGTTGAGGTGTGGGGTCTCGGGGTTGTGTGGGGGTATCGGGGGTGAGGTGTGGGGTCTTGGGGAGTGAGGTGTGGTGGGTTTTGGTGAGGTGTGGGGGGTCTTGGGGGGTGTCTGGGGTCTCTTGGGGTAAGGTGTGGGGTCTCGGGAGGTGTGTGGGGGTCTCGGGGGGTGAGGTGTGGTGGGTTTTGATGAGGTGTGGGGGGCCTCGGGGGGTGAGGTGTGGGGTCTCGGGGTGAGGTGTGGGTCTCAGGGAGGTGAGCGGTGGGGGTCTCGGGGGGTGAGATGTGGGGTCTTGGGGAGTGAGGTGTGGTGGGTTTTGGTGAGGTGTGGGGGGTCTCGGGGTGAGGTGTGGGGTCTCTTGGGGTAAGGTGTGGGGTCTCGGGGGGTGTGTGGGGGTCTCGGTGGGTGAGGTGTGGTGGGTTTTGATGAGGTGTGGGGGGCCTCAGGGGGTGAGGTGTGGGGGTCTCAGGGGAGGTGTGGGGGGTCTCGGGGGGTGAGGTGTGGTGGGTTTTGGTGAGGTGTAGGGGGTCTTGCTGGGAGGTGTGGGGGTCTCGTGGGGGTGTGTGGTCTTGGGGAGAGCTGTGGAGTCTCGGGGGGGTGAGGTGAGTGGTCTTGGGGGGGGGGGAGTGAGGTGAGGGGACCTAGTGATGTGTAGTGTAGGTCTCAGGGGGGCGGGGGGTGTTAGATGTGCGGTCACAGGAAGGTGAGCTGTGGGGTCTGGGGGGGGTGAGGTGAGGTGTGGGGACCCAGTGAGGTGGTGTAGGTGTCAGGGGGGCAGGGGGGTGTTAGTTGTCCGGTGACAGGAAGGTGAGGGGTGGTGACTTGGGGAGGTGAGGTGGGGTGGGGTCTGGGGGAGGTGTGTGGTGGTCTCAGGGGGGAGTGAGGTGAGGGGTGGGGTCTCGGGGGGGAGTGAGGTGAGGGGACCCAGTGAGGTGGTGTAGGTGTCAGGGGGCGGGGGGGTGTTAGTTGTGCGGTGACAGGAAGGTGAGGGGTGGTGTCTGGGGGGGGTGAGGTGAGGTGTGGGGACTGGGGGGAGGTGAATTGTAGGGGTCTCGGGGGGGATTGAGGTGAGGGGTGGGGTCTCGGGGGGGAGTAAGGTGAGGGGTGTCGGGCAGGTGAGCTGTGGGGTCTCGGGGGGGGAGTGAGGTGTGGGGACCCAGTGGGGTGAAGTGTAGGTGTCAGGGGGGCGGGAGGTGTTAGCTGTGCGGTGACAGGAAGGTGAGGGGTGGGGTCTGGGGGGAGTGAGGTGGGGTGGGGTCTGGGGGAGGTGTGTGGGGGTCTCAGGGGGGGTGTGAGGGGGGTCTTGGGGAGAGCTGCGGGGGTCTCGGGGGGGAGTGAGGTGAGGGGACCCAGTGAGGTGGTGTAGGTGTCAGGGGGCGGGGGGGTGTTAGTTGTGCGGTGACAGGAAGGTGAGGGGTGGTGTCTGGGGGGGGTGAGGTGAGGTGTGGGGACTGGGGGAGGTGTGTGGGGGTCTCTGGGGGGTGAGGTGTGGGGTCTCAGGGGGGTGAGGTGAGGGGGGTCTTGGGGAGAGCTGTGGGGGTCTCGGGGAGTGAGGTGAGGGGTGTCGGGCAGGTGAATTGTGGGGGTCTCGGGGGGGGAGTGAGGTGAAGGGACCCAGTGGGGTGAAGGGTAGGTGTCAGGGGGGCGGGGGGGGGGTGTTAGTTGTGCGGTGACAGGAAGGTGAGGGGTGGGGACTCGGGGGAAGTGAGGTGAGGGGTGTCGGGCAGGTGAATTGTGGGGGTCTCGGGGGGGGAGTGAGGTGAGGGGTGTCGGGCAGGTGAGGTGAGGGGACCCAGTGGGGTGAAGTGTAGGTGTCAGGGGAGTGGGGGGGGTGTTAGTTGTGCGGTGACAGGAAGGTGAGGGGTGGGGTCTGGGGGGGGTGAGGTGAGGGGGGTCTTGGGGAGCGCGGTGGGGGTCTCGGGGGGAGAGAGGTGAGGGGACCCGGGCAGGTGAATTGTGGGGGTATCGGGGGGGGGAGTGAGGTGAGGGGACCCAGTGAGGTGAAGTGTAGGTGTCAGGGTGGCGGGGGGGGGTGTTAGTTGTGCGGTGACAGGAAGGTGAGGGGTGGGGTCTCGGGGGGGAGTGAGGTGAGGGGTGTCGGGCAGGTGAATTGTGGGGGTCTCGGGGGGGGGAAGTGAGGTGAGGGGACCCAGTGGGGTGAAGTGTAGGTGTCACGGGGGCGGGGAGGTGTTAGTTGTGCGGTGACAGGAAGGTGAGGGGTGGGGTCTGGGGGAGAGCTGTGGGGGTCTCGGGGGGGGTGAGGTGAGGGGTGTCGGGCAGGTGAATTGTGGGGGTCTCGGGGGGGGGAGTGAGGTGAGGGGACCCAGTGGGGTGAAGTGTAGGTGTCACGGGGGCGGGGGGGGTGTTAGTTGTGCGGTGACAGGAAGGTGAGGGGTGGGGGTCTCGGGGGGGGGAGTGAGGTGAGGGGACCCGGGCAGGTGAATTGTGGGGGTCTCGGGGGGGGGGGAGTGAGGTGAGGGGACCCAGTGGGGTGAAGTGTAGGTGTCAGGGGGGCGGGGGGGGTGTTAGTTGTGCGGTGACAGGAAGGTGAGGGGTGGGGGTCTTGGGGGGTGAGATGTGGGGGTCTCGGGGGGGGAGTGAGGTGAGGGGTGTCGGGCAGGTGAGGTGAGGGGACCCAGTGGGGTGAAGTGTAGGTGTCAGGGGAGAGGGGGGGGTGTTAGTTGTGCGGTGACAGGAAGGTGAGGGGTGGGGTCTGGGGGGGTGAGGTGAGGGGGGTCTTGGGGAGAGCGGTGGGGGTCTCGGGGGGAGAGAGGTGAGGGGACCCGGGCAGGTGAATTGTGGGGGTATCGGGGGGGGGAGTGAGGTGAGGGGACCCAGTGAGGTGAAGTGTAGGTGTCAGGGTGGCGGGGGGGGGTGTTAGTTGTGCGGTGACAGGAAGGTGAGGGGTGGGGTCTCGGGGGGGAGTGAGGTGAGGGGTGTCGGGCAGGTGAATTGTGGGGGTCTCGGGGGGGGGGAAGTGAGGTGAGGGGACCCAGTGGGGTGAAGTGTAGGTGTCACGGGGGCGGGGAGGTGTTAGTTGTGCGGTGACAGGAAGGTGAGGGGTGGGGTCTGGGGGAGAGCTGTGGGGGTCTCGGGGGGGGTGAGGTGAGGGGTGTCGGGCAGGTGAATTGTGGGGGTCTCGGGGGGGGGAGTGAGGTGAGGGGACCCAGTGGGGTGAAGTGTAGGTGTCACGGGGGCGGGGGGGGGTGTTAGTTGTGCGGTGACAGGAAGGTGAGGGGTGGGGGTCTCGGGGGGGGGGAGTGAGGTGAGGGGACCCGGGCAGGTGAATTGTGGGGGTCTCGGGGGGGGTGGGGAGTGAGGTGAGGGGACCCAGTGGGGTGAAGTGTAGGTGTCAGGGGGGCGGGGGGGGTGTTAGTTGTGCGGTGACAGGAAGGTGAGGGGTGGGGGTCTTGGGGGTGAGATGTGGGGGTCTCGGGGGGGGAGTGAGGTGAGGTGTGTCGGGCATGTGAATTGTGGGGGTCTCGGGGGGGAGTGAGGTGAGGGGTGTCGGGCAGGTGAGGGGTGGGGACTCGGGGGGGGGGAGTGAGGTGAGGGGTGTCGGGCAGGTGAATTGTGGGGGTCTCGGGGGGGAGTGAGGTGAGGGGTGTCGGGCAGGTGAGGGGTGGGGACTCGGGGGGGGAGTGAGGTGAGGGGTGTCGGGCAGGTGAATTGTGGGGGTCTCGGGGGGGAGTGAGGTGAGGGGACCCAGTGGGGTGAAGTGTAGGTGTCAGGGGGGCGGGGGGGGGTGTTAGTTGTGCGGTGACAGGAAGGTGAGGGGTGGGGTCTCGGGGGGGAGTGAGGTGAGGGGTGTCGGGCAGGTGAATTGTGGGGGTCTCGGGGGGGGGAGTGAGGTGAGGGGACCCAGTGGGGTGAAGTGTAGGTGTCAGGGGGGCGGGGGGGTGTTAGTTGTGCGGTGACAGGAAGGTGAGGGGTGGGGACTCGGGGGGGGGGTGAGGTGTGGGGACCCAGTGGGGTGAAGTGTAGGTGTCAGGGGGGCGGGGGGGTGTTAGTTGTGCGGTGACAGGAAGGTGAGGGGTGGGGACTCGGGGGGGGGAGTGAGGTGAGGGGACCCAGTGAGGTGGTGTAGGTGTCTGGGGGGCGGGGGGGTGTTAGTTGTGCGGTGACAGGAAGGTGAGGGGTGGGGACTCGGGGGGGGGGGGGAGTGAGGTGAGGGGACCCAGTGGGGTGTAGTGTAGGTGTCAGGGGGGCGGGGGGGTGTTAGTTGTGCGGTGACAGGAAGGTGAGGGGTGGGGACTCCGGGGGGGGGAGTGAGGTGAGGGGTGGGGACTCGGGGGGGAGTGTGGTGAGGGGACCCAGTGGGGTGTAGTGTAGGTGTCACGGGGGCGGGGGGGTGTTAGTTGTGCGGTGACAGGAAGGTGAGGGGTGGGGACTCGGGGGGGGGGGTGAGGTGAGGGGACCCAGTGGGGTGTAGTGTAGGTGTCAGGGGGGCGGGGGGGTGTTAGTTGTGCGGTGACAGGAAGGTGAGGGGTGGGGACTCGGGGGGGGGGGAGTGAGGTGAGGGGTGGGGACTCGGGGGGGAGTGAGGTGTGGGGACCCAGTGGGGTGAAGTGTAGGTGTCAGGGGGGCGGGGGGGTGTTAGTTGTGCGGTGACAGGAAGGTGAGGGGTGGGGACTCCGGGGGGGGGGAGTGAGGTGAGGGGTGGGGACTCGGGGGGGAGTGTGGTGAGGGGACCCAGTGGGGTGAAGTGTAGGTGTCAGGGGGGCGGGGGGGGGGGTGTTAGTTGTGCGGTGACAGGAAGGTGAGGGGTGGGGACTCCGGGGGGGGGAGTGAGGTGAGGGTTGGGGACTCGGGGGGGAGTGTGGTGAGGGGACCCAGTGGGGTGTAGTGTAGGTGTCACGGGGGCGGGGGGGTGTTAGTTGTGCGGTGACAGGAAGGTGAGGGGTGGGGACTCGGGGGGGGTGAGGTGAGGGGACCCAGTGGGGTGAAGTGTAGGTGTCAGGGGGGCGGGGGGGGGGGTGTTAGTTGTGCGGTGACAGGAAGGTGAGGGGTGGGGACTCGGGTCGGGGAGTGAGGTGAGGGGACCCAGTGGGGTGAAGTGTAGGTGTCAGGGGGGCGGGGGGGTGTTAGTTGTGCGGTGACAGGAAGGTGAGGGGTGGGGACTCGGGGGGGAGTGAGGTGTGGGGACCCAGTGAGGTGAAGTGTAGGTGTCACGGGGGCGGGGGGGTGTTAGTTGTGCGGTGACAGGAAGGTGAGGGGTGGGGACTCGGGGGGGGGGGTGAGGTGAGGGGACCCAGTGGGGTGTAGTGTAGGTGTCAGGGGGGCGGGGGGGTGTTAGTTGTGCGGTGACAGGAAGGTGAGGGGTGGGGTCTCGGGGGGGAGTGAGGTGAGGGGTGGGGACTCGGGGGGGAGTGTGGTGAGGGGACCCAGTGGGGTGAAGTGTAGGTGTCAGGGGGGCGGGGGGGGGGTGTTAGTTGTGCGGTGACAGGAAGGTGAGGGGTGGGGACTCCGGGTGGGGGAGTGAGGTGAGGGGTGGGGACTCGGGGGGGAGTGTGGTGAGGGGACCCAGTGGGGTGTAGTGTAGGTGTCACGGGGGCGGGGGGGTGTTAGTTGTGCGGTGACAGGAAGGTGAGGGGTGGGGGTCTCGGGGGGGGGAGTGAGGTGAGGGGACCCGGGCAGGTGAATTGTGGGGGTCTCGGGGGGGGGGGGAGTGAGGTGAGGGGACCCAGTGGGGTGAAGTGTAGGTGTCAGGGGGGCGGGGGGGGGTGTTAGTTGTGCGGTGACAGGAAGGTGAGGGGTGGGGGTCTTGGGGGGTGAGATGTGGGGGTCTCGGGGGGGGAGTGAGGTGAGGTGTGTCGGGCATGTGAATTGTGGGGGTCTCGGGGGGGAGTGAGGTGAGGGGTGTCGGGCAGGTGAGGGGTGGGGACTCGGGGGGGGGAGTGAGGTGAGGGGTGTCGGGCAGGTGAATTGTGGGGGTCTCGGGGGGGAGTGAGGTGAGGGGTGTCGGGCAGGTGAGGGGTGGGGACTCGGGGGGGGGAGTGAGGTGAGGAGTGTCGGGCAGGTGAATTGTGGGGGTCTCGGGGGGGGAGTGAGGTGAGGGGACCCAGTGTGGTGAAGTGTAGGTGTCTCGGGGGGGGGGGGGAGTGAGGTGTGGGGTGTCGGGCAGGTGAGGGGTGGGGACTCGGGGGGGGGAGTGAGGTGAGGGGACCCAGTGGGGTGAAGTGTAGGTGTCAGGGGGGCGGGGGGGGGTGTTAGTTGTGCGGTGACAGGAAGGTGAGGGGTGGGGTCTCGGGGGGGAGTGAGGTGAGGGGTGTCGGGCAGGTGAATTGTGGGGGTCTCGGGGGGGGGAGTGAGGTGAGGGGACCCAGTGGGGTGAAGTGTAGGTGTCAGGGGGGCGGGGGGGGTGTTAGTTGTGCGGTGACAGGAAGGTGAGGGGTGGGGACTCGGGGGGGAGTGAGGTGTGGGGACCCAGTGGGGTGAAGTGTAGGTGTCAGGGGGGCGGGGGGGTGTTAGTTGTGCGGTGACAGGAAGGTGAGGGGTGGGGACTCGGGGGGGGGAGTGAGGTGAGGGGACCCAGTGAGGTGGTGTAGGTGTCTGGGGGGCGGGGGGGTGTTAGTTGTGCGGTGACAGGAAGGTGAGGGGTGGGGACTCGGGGGGGGGGGGGAGTGAGGTGAGGGGACCCAGTGGGGTGTAGTGTAGGTGTCAGGGGGGCGGGGGGTTGTTAGTTGTGCGGTGACAGGAAGGTGAGGGGTGGGGACTCCGGGGGGGGGAGTGAGGTGAGGGGTGGGGACTCGGGGGGGAGTGTGGTGAGGGGACCCAGTGGGGTGTAGTGTAGGTGTCACGGGGGCGGGGGGGTGTTAGTTGTGCGGTGACAGGAAGGTGAGGGGTGGGGACTCGGGGGGGGGGGTGAGGTGAGGGGACCCAGTGGGGTGTAGTGTAGGTGTCAGGGGCGCGGGGGGGTGTTAGTTGTGCGGTGACAGGAAGGTGAGGGGTGGGGACTCGGGGGGGGGGGAGTGAGGTGAGGGGTGGGGACTCGGGGGGGAGTGAGGTGTGGGGACCCAGTGGGGTGAAGTGTAGGTGTCAGGGGAGCGGGGGGGTGTTAGTTGTGCGGTGACAGGAAGGTGAGGGGTGGGGACTCCGGGGGGGGGAGTGAGGTGAGGGGTGGGGACTCGGGGGGGAGTGTGGTGAGGGGACCCAGTGGGGTGAAGTGTAGGTGTCAGGGGGGCGGGGGGGGGGGTGTTAGTTGTGCGGTGACAGGAAGGTGAGGGGTGGGGACTCCGGGGGGGGGGAGTGAGGTGAGGGTTGGGGACTCGGGGGGGAGTGTGGTGAGGGGACCCAGTGGGGTGTAGTGTAGGTGTCACGGGGGCGGGGGGGTGTTAGTTGTGCGGTGACAGGAAGGTGAGGGGTGGGGACTCGGGGGGGGTGAGGTGA
Organism: Hypanus sabinus; assembly: GCF_030144855.1. Classification (NCBI taxonomy): domain Eukaryota; kingdom Metazoa; phylum Chordata; class Chondrichthyes; order Myliobatiformes; family Dasyatidae; genus Hypanus; species Hypanus sabinus. The sequence continues at coordinate 13,326 of NW_026780086.1, forward strand.
GGGGACCCAGTGGGGTGAAGTGTAGGTGTCAGGGGGGCGGGGGGGGGGGTGTTAGTTGTGCGGTGACAGGAAGGTGAGGGGTGGGGACTCGGGGGGGGGGTGAGGTGAGGGGACCCAGTGGGGTGAAGTGTAGGTGTCAGGGGGGCGGGGGGGTGTTAGTTGTGCGGTGACAGGAAGGTGAGGGGTGGGGTCTCGGGGGGGAGTGAGGTGATGTGTGTCGGGCAGGTGAATTGTGGGGGACTCGGGGGGGGGTGATGTGAGGGGACCCAGTGAGGTGGTGTAGGTGTCAGGGGGCGGGGGGGTGTTAGTTGTGCGGTGACAGGAAGGTGAGGGGTGGGGTCTCGGGGGGGAGTGAGGTGATGTGTGTCGGGCAGGTGAATTGTGGGGGACTCGGGGGGGGGTGATGTGAGGGGACCCAGTGAGGTGGTGTAGGTGTCAGGGGGCGGGGGGGGTGTTAGTTGTGCGGTGACAGGAAGGTGAGGGGTGGGGTCTCGGGGGGGAGTGAGGTGATGTGTGTCGGGCAGGTGAATTGTGGGGGACTCGGGGGGGAGTGAGGTGAGGGGTGTCGGGCAGGTGAGGGGTGGGGACTCGGGGGGGAGTGAGGTGAGGGGTGTCGGGCAGGTGAGGGGTGGGGTCTCGGGGGGGAGTGAGGTGATGTGTGTCGGGCAGGTGAATTGTGGGGGTCTCGGGGGGGGAGTGAGGTGAGGGGACCCAGTGGGGTGTAGTGTAGGTGTCACGGGGGCGGGGGGGTGTTAGTTGTGCGGTGACAGGAAGGTGAGGGGTGGGGACTCGGGGGGGGGGGTGAGGTGTGGGGACCCAGTGGGGTGTAGTGTAGGTGTCACGGGGGCGGGGGGGGGTGTTAGTTGTGCGGTGACAGGAAGGTGAGGGGTGGGGTCTCGGGGGGGAGTGAGGTGAGGGGTGTCGGGCAGGTGAATTGTGGGGGACTCGGGGTGGGGGTGATGTGAGGGGTGGGGACTCGGGGGGGGGGGTGATGTGAGGGGACCCAGTGGGGTGAAGTGTAGGTGTCAGGGGGCGGGGGGGTGTTAGTTGTGCGGTGACAGGAAGGTGAGGGGTGGGGTCTCGGGGGGGAGTGAGGTGATGTGTGTCGGGCAGGTGAATTGTGGGGGACTCGGGGGGGGGTGATGTGAGGGGACCCAGTGAGGTGGTGTAGGTGTCAGGGGGCGGGGGGGGTGTTAGTTGTGCGGTGACAGGAAGGTGAGGGGTGGGGTCTCGGGGGGGAGTGAGGTGATGTGTGTCGGGCAGGTGAATTGTGGGGGACTCGGGGGGGAGTGAGGTGAGGGGTGTCGGGCAGGTGAGGGGTGGGGACGGGGGGGAGTGAGGTGAGGGGTGTCGGGCAGGTGAGGGGTGGGGTCTCGGGGGGGAGTGAGGTGATGTGTGTCGGGCAGGTGAATTGTGGGGGTCTCGGGGGGGGAGTGAGGTGAGGGGACCCAGTGGGGTGTAGTGTAGGTGTCACGGGGGCGGGGGGGTGTTAGTTGTGCGGTGACAGGAAGGTGAGGGGTGGGGACTCGGGGGGGGGGGTGAGGTGTGGGGACCCAGTGGGGTGTAGTGTAGGTGTCACGGGGGCGGGGGGGGGTGTTAGTTGTGCGGTGACAGGAAGGTGAGGGGTGGGGTCTCGGGGGGGAGTGAGGTGAGGGGTGTCGGGCAGGTGAATTGTGGGGGACTCGGGGTGGGGGTGATGTGAGGGGTGGGGACTCGGGGGGGGGGGTGATGTGAGGGGACCCAGTGGGGTGAAGTGTAGGTGTCAGGGGGCGGGGGGGTGTTAGTTGTGCGGTGACAGGAAGGTGAGGGGTGGGGTCTCGGGGGGGAGTGAGGTGATGTGTGTCGGGCAGGTGAATTGTGGGGGACTCGGGGGGGAGTGAGGTGAGGGGTGTCGGGCAGGTGAGGGGTGGGGACGGGGGGGAGTGAGGTGAGGGGTGTCGGGCAGGTGAGGGGTGGGGTCTCGGGGGGGAGTGAGGTGATGTGTGTCGGGCAGGTGAATTGTGGGGGTCTCGGGGGGGGAGTGAGGTGAGGGGACCCAGTGGGGTGTAGTGTAGGTGTCACGGGGGCGGGGGGGTGTTAGTTGTGCGGTGACAGGAAGGTGAGGGGTGGGGACTCGGGGGGGGGGGGTGAGGTGTGGGGACCCAGTGGGGTGTAGTGTAGGTGTCACGGGGGCGGGGGGGGGGTGTTAGTTGTGCGGTGACAGGAAGGTGAGGGGTGGGGTCTCGGGGGGGAGTGAGGTGAGGGGTGTCGGGCAGGTGAATTGTGGGGGACTCGGGGGGGGGGTGATGTGAGGGGACCCAGTGGGGTGAAGTGTAGGTGTCAGGGGGCGGGGGGGTGTTAGTTGTGCGGTGACAGGAAGGTGAGGGGTGGTGTCTGGGGGGGGGTGAGCGGTGGGGTGCGACACGCCTGCCCCTCCCCGCTCCTCCCCCTCCTGCGCCGCGACGCCGGTGTCGGACTGTCAGCCCGCGATCCAGTGTTTCGGTGCGGGAGAGCGACAAGATGGTGAGTGAGGTTTTCCGAGACGGGGTCCGTTCCCGAGGGTGGGGCGCCGTGTGTGTGGGTGGGTGGGTGGGTATGTCCGCCCCACAAGACCCCCGGCCAGCTGCCGCTGTGCGTTCCCGTCACCCGACACCGGACACCGGCCCGGAGCGGACCTTCCATTGCGGAGCCTCTGAAGGTCAAGTCCGCTGACCGCCGCCGCAGTTCCGATGCGTTTCGGAAACACCCCGAGCCCGTGGGAAATCACCCCCGTACAGGGCTGGGGAGCGGCGGTCTGTAGCGGAGGGAGCACCGTGCCCAGGTTGCAGAGAGGGCGACTTGATCTGCTGAGAACGGACTGTGATAAGTTCCCGGCAAAGGTTACGGGGAGAACGGGGCTGAGAGGGATGATAAATCAGCCGTGACTCGATGGGCTGAACGGCCTGATTCTGCTCGCCTGTTTTGGAGGCGCTGAGTTTAGGAAGAGATGCCGGCCTCCGCTTGATCTTTGGGTCCGGCGGGCGGGGCTGCTAATCACGGTCTGTCCGGTGTCTCGGGGCAATTGCTGCCACTGCCGGCCGGTGGGGTTGGGGGGGGAGGGGGAGGTGGCGGTGAAGGGAGCTGACACCGGAGACGGCTGTGGCGTTGTAATCAGGGATCTGTACAAAGAACTGGGAATCAGATTTAATAAGTCGTAGCTGCTGCCTGATAATAGGTGCAGAAGTAGACCATTCGGCCCTTCGAGCCTGTACCGCCATTCTGAGATCATGGCTGATCATCTACTATCAATACCCGGTTCCTGCCTTGTCCCCATATCCCTTGGTTCCCCTATCCATAAGATACCTATGCAGCTCCTTCTTGAAAGCATCCAGAAAATTGGCCTCCACTACCTTCTGAGGCAGAGCATTCCACACCCCCACAACTCTCTGGGAGAAGAAGTTTTTCCTTAACTCTGTCCTAAATGACCTACCCCTTATTCTCAAACCATGCCCTCTGGTACTGGACTCTCCCAGCATCTGGAACATATTTCCTGCCTCTATCTTGTCCAATCCCTTAATAATCTTATATGTTGCAATCAGATCCCCTCTCAATCTCCTTAATTCCAGCGTGTACAAGCCCAGTCTCTCTAACCTCTCTGCGTAAGACAGTCCGGACATCCCAGGAATTAACCTTGTGAAACTACGCTGCACTTCCTCTACAGCCAGGATGTCCTTCCTTAACCCTGGAGACCAAAACTGTACACAGTACTCCAAGTGTGGTCTCACCAGGGCCATGTACAAATGCAAGAGGATTTCCTTGCTCTTGTACTCAATTCCCTTTGTAATAAAGGCCAACATTCTATTAGCCTTCTTCACTGCCTGTTGCACTTGCTCATTCACCTTCAGTGACCGATGAACAAGGACTCCGAGATCTCTTTGTATTTCTCCCTTACTTAACTCTACACCGTTCAGATAATAATCTGCCTTCCTGTTCTTACTCCCAAAGTGGATAACCTCACACTTATTCACATTAAACGCCATCTGCCAAGTATCTGCCCACTCACCCAGCCTATCCAAGTCACCCTGAATTCTCCTAACATCCTCATCACATGTCACACTGCCACCCAGTTTAGTATCAACAGCAAACTTGCTGATATTATTCTCAATGCCTTCATCTAAATTGTTGATGTAAATTGTAAGCAGCTGTGGTCCCAATACCGAGCCCTGTGGCACCCCACTAGTCACCACCTGCCATTCCGAGAAACACCCAGCATTTTGTGTGAGTGTGTGTGTGTGTGTGTGTGTGTGTGTGTGTGTGTGTGTGTGTCTATGTGTGTTTCTGTGTCTGTGTTTGTGTGTCTGTGTGTGTTTCTGTGTGTGTGTGTCCGTGTCTGTGTGTGTTTCTGTGAATGTGGTCATCTGTGTCTGTGTGTGTTTCTGTGTGAGTGTATGTTTCTGTGAGTGTATGTGTGTGTCCATGTGTGTGTGTGTATGTTTCTGTGAGTGTATGTGTGTGTCCATGTGTGTGTGTGTCTGTTTCTGCATGTGTGTGTGTCTGTGACTGTCTGTGTGTGTTTCTGTGAGTGTGTGTGTGTTTGTGACTCTGTCTGTGTGTGTTTCTGTGAGTGAGTGTGTGTGAGTGTGTGTGTGTGTGTGTGTGTGTGTGTCTGTCTGTGTGTGTGCCTGTGTGTTTCTGTATGTGTGTCCGTGTCTGTGAGTGTGTGTGTTTGTGTGTGTGTGTGTTTCTGTGAGTGTATGTGGGTGTGTGTGTCTGTCTGTCTGTGTGTGTGCCTGTGTGTTTCTGTGTGTGTGTCCATGTCTGTGAGTATGTGTGTGTGCCTGTGTGTTTCTGTGTGTGTCTGCGTCTCTGTGTGTGTGTGTGTGTGTGTGTGTGTGTGTGTGTGTGTGTGTGTGTGTGTGTGTGTGTGTGTGTGTGTGAGAGAGAGACCGTGACTGTCTGTCAGTGTGTGTGTGTGTGTGTATGACTGTGATTCTGTCTGTGTGTGTTTCTGTGAGTGTGTGTGTGTGCGTGTGTCTGTCTGTGTTTCTGTGTCTGTGTGTGTGTCCGTGTCTGTGTGTGTTTCTGTGAATGTGTGTGTCTGTGTCTGTGTGTGTTTCTGTGTGTGTGTGTGTGTGTGTTTCTGTGAGTGTATGTGTGTGTCCATGTGTGTGTGTGTGTGTCTGTTTCTGTGTGTGTGTGTGTGTGTGTGTGTCTGTGACTCAGTCTGTGTGTGTTTCTGTGAGTGTGTGTGTGTGTGTGTGTGTGTGTGTGTCTGTGACTCAGTCTGTGTGTGTTTCTGTGAGTGTGTGTGTGTGTGTGTGTGTGTCTGTGTGTGTGTGTGTGTTTCTGTGAGTGTATGTGGGTGTGTGTGTGTGTCTGTCTGTGTGTGTGCCTGTGTGTTTCTGTATGTGTGTCCATGTCTGTGAGTGTGTGTGTGTGTGTCTGTGTGTTTCTGTGTGTGTCTGTGTGTGTGTGTGTGTGCATGTGTGTGAGTGTGTGTGTGTGTCTGTGTGTGTGTGTGTGACTGTGATTCTGTCTGTGTGTGTTTCTGTGTGTGTGTGTGCGTGTGTCTGTGTTTCTGTGTCTGTGTGTGTGTCCGTGTCTGTGTGTGTTTCTGTGTGTGTGTGTGTGTGTTTCTGTGAGTGTATGTGTGTGTCCATGTGTGTGTGTGTGTTTTTCTGTGACTCTGTCTGTGTGTGTTTCTGTGAGTGTGTGTGTGTGTGTGTGTGTGTGTGTGACTCTGTCTGTGTGTGTTTCTGTGAGTGTGTGTGTGTGTGTGTGTGTGTGTGTGTGTGTGCCTGTGTGTTTCTGTGTCTGTGAGTGTGTGTGTGTGTGCCTGTGTGTTTCTGTGTGTGCATGTGTGTGTGTGAGTGTGTGTGTGTGTGTGTGTGTGCCTGTGTGTTTCTGTGTCTGTGAGTGTGTGTGTGTGTGCCTGTGTGTTTCTGTGTGTGCATGTGTGTGTGTGTGTGTGTGTGTGTGCCTGTGCATTTCTGTGTCTGTGAGTGTGTGTGTGTGTGTGTGTGTGTGTTTCTGTGTGTGCATGTGTGTGTGTGTGTGTGTGTGAGACCGTGACTCTGTCTGTGTGTGTTTCTGTGAGTGTGTGTGTGCGTGTGTCTGTCTGTGCCTGTGTGTGATTCTGTGAGTGTGTGTGTGTGTGTGTGTGTGTGTGTGAGTGATCGTGACTCTGTCTGTGTGTGTTTCTGTGAGTGTGTGTGTGTGTGTGTGTGTGTGTGTGTGTGTGTGTGTGTGTGTGTGTGTCTGTCTCTGTGTGTTTCTGTGTCTGTGCGTGTTTCTCTGTGTGTGTGTGACCATGACTCTGTGTGTGTTTCTGTGAGTGTGTGTGTCTGTCTGTGTGTGTGACCATGACTGTCTGTGTCTCTGTGTGTGTGTGCCTGTGTGTTTCTGTGTGTGTTGTGTTTAATTTTAATGTTTTGCAGCAGCAGTGTGTTGCATTGCCTAATATTTTATAACTGCAATAAGAAACATATTTTGAGTGACACTTCTGATTTTTTTTCTAAACTTAAACATGAAGTAGTTTGGGAAAACCATTGACGAATGGTAGGAGGGTTAATCTCTCTCCAATTTAACAGAATAGATCTTCCAGCCATTAATGTCGCAGAAACAATCATCCCACGAGCTGAGGGGGATAAATAACTATGTCACAACTTTGGTAAACCAAAAATTGCGGTAATAGGACGGGGTTGCAAATCAATACACAAAACTGTCTTTCCAATATTTTTCCAAAAGCGGACAAGACCAGAACATGTGAGACAAAGAAGCTACCTCAGAATGACTTCTATCTCAGACAGGATTTATATTAGAGTGCAAATGAGCTGGTTTATCTTTAGACATGTGGGCCGTATGCACCACCTTAAATTGTATTAACGCATGTTTAGCACATTTAGAGCAAGAGTTAACTAAATAAGAATTTTCTCCCAATTCTCTATCACCAATATGAGTTGAAGTTCCCTTTCCCTTTCATTTTTAATTTTATCAGATAAACCAGAATTATATCAGGATTTGGAGTATTGTATACAGTTCAGGTCACCGAATTATAGGAAAGATGTCAACAAAATTGAGAGAGTACAGAGGAGATTTACTAGAATGTTACCTGGGTTTCAGCACCTAAGTTACAGAGGAAGGTTGAACAAGTTAGGTCTTTATTCTTTGGAGCGTAGAAGGTTGAGGGGGGACTTGATAGAGATATTTAAAATTATGAGGGGGATAGATAGAATTGACGTGGATAGGCTTTTTCCATTGAGAGTAGGGGAGATTCAAAAAGGAGGACATGAGTTGAGAGTTAGGGGGCAAAAATTTAGGGGTAACACGAGGGGGGACTTCTTTACTCAGAGAGTGGAAGCTGTGTGGAACGAGCTTCCAGTAGAAGTGGTAGAGGCAGGTTCGGTATTGTCATTTAAAGTAAAATTGGACAGGTATATGGACAGGAAAGGAATGGAGGGTTATGGGCTGAGTGCGGGTTGGTGGGACTAGGTGAGAGTGGGCGTTCGGCACGGACTAGAAGGGCCGAGATGGCCTGTTTCCGTGCTGTGATTGTTATATGGTTATATGGGTCGGTGGGACTAGGTGAGAGTGGGCGTTCGGCACGGACTAGAAGGGCCGAGACGGCTTGTTTCCGTGCTGTGATTGTTATACGGTTATTTTAAATGTTATACCCTCCTGACCCTTTGGGTAAATTTGAAGAAACTTGGAGACCATTTATTCAACATTTTCATGCGATGTAACTTGACCTTTCTGAATTCCTATTATCAACCTTAACTGCATGGATGGAGGAGCGGAACTAACGACATTAATGATTTTATCCGATGTAGTATAATGGCCCAGCTTTGTTTAGTTTAGTTTCCTTTTTCAATCTGGGTTTTTTTTTTCCTTTTGATATTTTGTTCTGTTATAGTTTTTTTATTTACGTTAGAAGTTTGTGAGGCTTAGCATACTTACGTAATTTCTTGTTTATATTGTATATGCATCTACCAATGATGTAATCCCATTCTCTTTGCACTATTACTGCTGTTGTGGAAGTGGATTTGAAAACTAATAAAAAGATTGAAAAAGAAAGAAAAGTACTTTTAAAAAAAATAAATTAAATAAGTTTTGCAAAGAGGAGAGCAGGAAAATCGCGAGGCAGCGCGGCGACGACACCAGAAAACCCGCAGATGCCGAAGGTCGGGCAGCACCTGTGGGAAAGCGGGGAGAGCCGGCCCTTCGTCCGGACTCTGGGCCGGAAACGCCCGCCGTTCTCCCCGGTTCCACCGGCGCTGCCTGGCCTGTTCAGCTCCCCAGGCGTTCCGTGTGATACTGAGAACTTGAGCTGCGGTGTCCTTAAAAGCGAATTGGCTCTGTGACGAACTGAGTGGAGTTATTCCCGCTCGTCCCAGAGACCAGTGGCTTTTAATAACTGCCTGTCGCCTGCCAAGCAGGAATCAGTGAAAGATAAAGTTCGCACCCTGTGCACCTCTGGTTGTTATTAGGACACAGACGCGCCAGTCCTCACTGAGGGACCAGCTGTGGAAAGGGGTGAGCAGTTCCGAGTTTCTGGACCCAACGTGCCGATGGGGTTACCCAGCAGGCAGGACAGAGGGTGGATTTCACCGGGGTTCTGAGCAGACTTGGCATGGCTTGCGGATTTCTGCAGATGGACCCCGGAGAGCATTTGGACCATCTGGTACGGAGGGGCCGCGGAGCGGGGGTCAGGAGAGACTGCAGGAGGTTGTAAACTCGACTCCATCGTGAAAGGTGTTCACCTGTCACCCAGGACGTGCCCTCTTCTCATTGCTACCATCAGGGAGGAGGTACAGGAGCCCGAAGACACACACTCAACGATTCAGGAACAGCTTCTTCCCCTCTGCCATCAGGGAGGAGGTACAGGAGCCCGAAGACACACACTCAACGATTCAGGAACAGCTTCTTCCCCTCTGCCATCAGGGAGGAGGTACAGGAGCCTGAAGACACACACTCAGTGATTCAGGAACAGCTTCTTCCCCTCTGCCATCAGGGAGGAGGTACAGGAGCCTGAAGGCACACACTCAGCGATTCAGGAACAGCTTCTTCCCCTCTGCCATCAGGGAGGAGGTACAGGAGCCTGAAGACACACACTCAGCGATTCAGGAACAGCTTCTTCCCCTCTGCCATCAAGGAGGAGGTACAGGAGCCTGAAGACACACACTCAACGATTCAGGAACAGCTCCTTCCCCTCTGCCATCAGGGAGGAGGTACAGGAGCCTGAAGACACACACTCAACGATTCAGGAACAGCTCCTTCCCCTCTGCCATCAGGGAGGAGGTACAGGAGCCTGAAGACACACACTCAACGATTCAGAAACAGCTTCTTCCTCTCTGCCATCAGGGAGGAGGTACAGGAGCCTGAAGACACACACTCAACGATTCAGGAACAGCTTCTTCCCCTCTGCCATCAGGGAGGAGGTACAGGAGCCTGAAGACCCACACTCAACGATTCAGGAACAGCTTCTTCCCCTCTGCCATCAGGGAGGAGGTACAGGAGCCTGAAGACACACACTCAACGATTCAGGAACAGCTCCTTCCCCTCTGCCATCAGGGAGGAGGTACAGGAGCCTGAAGACACACACTCAATGATTCAGGAACAGCTCCTTCCCCTCTGCCATCAGGGAGGAGGTACAGGAGCCTGAAGACACACACTCAACGATTCAGGAACAGCTCCTTCCCCTCTGCCATCAGGGAGGAGGTACAGGAGCCTGAAGACACACACTCAACGATTCAGAAACAGCTTCTTCCTCTCTGCCATCAGGGAGGAGGTACAGGAGCCTGAAGACACACACTCAACGATTCAGGAACAGCTTCTTCCCCTCTGCCATCAGGGAGGAGGTACAGGAGCCTGAAGACACACACTCAACGATTCAGGAACAGCTTCTTCCCCTCTGCCATCAGGGAGGAGGTACAGGAGCCTGAAGACACACACTCAACGATTCAGGAACAGCTTCTTCCCCTCTGCCATCAGGGAGGGGGTACAGGAGCCTGAAGGCCCACACTCAGCGATTCAGGAACAGCTTCTTCCCCTCTGCCATCAGGGAGGAGGTACAGGAGCCTGAAGACACACACTCAACGATTCAGGAACAGCTTCTTCCCCTCTGCCATCAGGGAGGAGGTACAGGAGCCTGAAGACACACACTCAACGATTCAGGAACAGCTTCTTCCCCTCTGCCATCAGGGAGGAGGTACAGGAGCCTGAAGACACACACTCAACGATTCAGGAACAGCTTCTTCCCCTCTGCCATCAGGGAGGAGGTACAGGAGCCTGAAGACACACACTCAACGATTCAAGAACAGCTTCTTCCCCTCTGCCATTAGGGAGGAGGTACAGGAGCCTGAAGACACACACTCAACGATTCAGGAACAGCTTCTTCCCCTCTGCCATCAGGGAGGAGGTACAGGAGCCTGAAGACACACACTCAACGATTCAGGAACAGCTTCTTCCCCTCTGCCATCAGGGAGGAGGTACAGGAGCCTGAAGACACACAGTCAACGATTCAGGAACAGCTTCTTCCCCTCTGCCATCAGGGAGGGGGTACAGGAGCCTGAAGACACACACACAGCAATTCAGGAACGGCTTCTTCCCCTCTGCCATCAGGGAGGGGGTACAGGAGCCTGAAGACACACACTCAACGATTCAGGAACAGCTTCTTCCCCTCTGCCATCAGGGAGGAGGTACAGGAGCCTGAAGACACACACTGAGCAATTCAGGAGCAGCTTCTTCCCCTCCTCGATCTTATTTCTGATTTTACACTAATTCAGTATTTGTTCCCTCTTAACCTCTCCTTCAATGTTGCAGAAACAAAGGAGCTGGTTGTGGACTGCAGGAGGAGTGGAGACGGCCTAACCTCTATTGACATCAATGGATCTGGGGTTGAGAGGGTGAACAGCTTTAAGCACCCACATCACCGAGGATCTCGCGTGGTCTGTACACACTGGCTGGGCGGTGGAAAAGGCACAACAGCGCCTCTTTCACCTCAGACGGCTGAGGAAGTTTGGTGTGGACCCCCCAGATCCTAAGGACTTTCTACAGGGGCACAATTGAGGGCACCCTGACTGGCTGCATCACTGCCCGGTGTGGGAACTGTACCTCCCTCAATCGCAGGACTCTGCAGGGAGTGGTGCGGACAGCCCAGCGCATCTGTAGATGTGAACTTCCCACTATCCAGGACTTTTACAGAGACGGGTGTGTGAAAAGGGCCGAAGGATCACTGGGGACCCGAGTCACCCCAATCCCAAACTGTTCCAGCTGCCACCATCCGGGAAACGGTACCGCAGCATAAAACCCAGGACCAGCAGGCTCCGGGACAGCTTCTTCCACCAGGCCGTCAGACTGATTGATTCACACTGATGCAACTGTATTTCTGTGTTAATTTGACCATCCTGTTGTACATACTGTTTATTATAAAATACTATGATTGCACATTTAGATGGAGATGCAGAGATCTTTTACTCCTCGTGTATGTGAAGGATGTAAGTAATAAACTCAATTCAATTCGATTTTTGAAACACTTATTTAAAGTGTGATAGGGTGAAGATACATCTCTACCAAAGGAGGTGTGAGGCGCCCCTTCCCTCCACTAGCCTGCAGGTCACCCTTGGGCGCGCTGTAGCACCTTCTCAGCACCCCCCGCCACCCCGATCAGGGTGAAGTGAACCCATGGGAGCAGGTGGTGGACGGTCGCAGATCACAACTCCTGGTGATGCGACCACTGACGCCAGGCAGACAATCTCTGAAGAGTATTGATAATGGCTGGGGGTGGGGGCGGGGGTCACCCGTCTTGTAAAGACACTGCCCCCAGAAGAGGGGCAATGGCAAACCACTTCTGTAGATAAAATTTGCCAAGAACAATGATGGCCGTGGAGAGACCGTGATCGCCCGCGTCAAGCAACACGGCATGTAATGATGACGTCATACATCACGGCACATAATGATGCTGTCATGCAACACATAATGGTAACTTGCTTTAAAATTTTTTGAGGTTACTGTAATTGACAGTTTTTTTTAAAAGTTATTGGGCGATGCATTGTACTGTTGCTGCACAGCAAAAAAAAATTCATGACATACTGTGTACCAGTAGATAAATAGGGGGCTATGCGCTATAAACAGGGGGAATTCTGGGCAGTCACTGGAGTAGATTGCATGGTCAGCACAGCATTGTGGGCCGAAGGGCCTGTAACGTGCTGTTGATTTTCTATGCTTCGATGATTGTGATTGTGAACACCCTCGAGTAACAGCTCTCTGTGCAAACAGGAGTTGACCTTTTGATATAATTAGCCACTGTGCTCTGACTTAAAAGCCAACATCCTGCCTTGGCCGGTGTGTGTTGATGTGGGAGAGGGAGGAGGAAGTTCAATGGAGCCATTTAAAGACCCGGGAGGGAAGGGGTTAATGTTATTTACTCGGAGACGCACGGCGGAACGGGACTTTCTAGTCCAACGAGTCGCAGCGCTCAGCTACCTGCCTATTAACCCCGGCCAAATCACAGGACAATCAGAAATCACATCGATTTCTCCAACTTCTCGTAACTTCCCCCCCCCCTTCTCCTTTACCAATCCCCATTCCCATTTCCCTCTCTCACCTTATCTCCTTACCTTCCCATAACCTCTCTCTGGTGCTCCTACCCTTCCCTTTCTTCCACGGCCTCTCCTACCAAGAGTCTCCCCTCTTCCATCAATCAATAGACAGTAGGTGAAAGAGTAGGCCATTCAGCCCTTCGAGCCTGCCCCGCCATTCACTGTGATTGTGGCTGATCATCTGCAGTCAGTACCCTGTTCCTGCCCTCTCCCCGTATCCCTTGACTCCACTATCTTTAAGAGTTCTATCTAACTCTTTCTCAAAAGCATTCAGAGAATTGGCCTCCACTGCCTTCTGAGGCAGAGCATTCCTCATATCCACCACTCTCTGGGTGAAATAGTTTTTCCTCAACTCCGTTCTAAATAGCCTACCACTTATTCTTAAACTCTGGTTCTGGACTCCTCCCCCAACATCAGGAACATGTTTCCTGCCTCCAGTGTATCCAATCCCTTAGTAATCTTATATGTTTCAATCAGATCCCCTCTCATCCTTCTAAATTCCAGTGTATACAAGCCCAGTTGCTCCAATCTTTCAACATATGACAGTCCCGTCATTCCGGGAATTAACCTTGTGAACCTACGCTGCACTCCCTCAATAGCAAGAATGTCCTTCCTCAGATTTGGAGACCAAAACTGCACACAATACTCCAGGTGTGGTCTCACCAGGGCCCTGTACAACTGCAGAAGGACCTCTTTTGCTCCCTAACTCAGCTCCCCTTGTTATGAATCAACTTCCCAGCTCTTTCCTTCAGCCCTCCCCCTCTCCGCTTTCTTACGACCTCGTACTTCTTCCTCCCCTCTCCCCTCCCCACCTTCCTACTCTTGACTTCTCCAGTCCCGAAGCAAGAGTCTGGGCCCGGAACGTCGACAGCTTACTCTCCTCCCCACAGATCCTGCCTGGCCTGCGTTTCGTCCGTGTCGCTCTCTCAGTGTGTCCTCTGTCTGCATCTTTAACGCAGGACAGTGCAGCGCGGCAGGCCCTTCAGTCCGTGACGTGCCGATGTCTTAACCTGCTCCAAGATCAAACTGACCCTTCCCTCCCACATCGCCTTTCAAATAACAGCCGGTGTAGACAAAAGAGGGCCCGCATTTTCAGAAGGCCCTTGACAAGATGCTGCAGAACAAGGTAACAGCCCCTGAGTTACAGGAGAGATACTGGCACAGATGGGCTGACAGGCAGGAGGCAGTGAGCGGGAACAAAGGGGGCCTTCTCAGGTTGACTGGCAGTGTTCCGCGAGGGGGGCTGTGGTCGTTGCTGGGACCAAACCTCTTCACGTTTCCTGTCGATGACTTGGACGAGGAGGTTGGCGGCCTTTTGGCCAAGTTTGCGGACGGTGTGGGGGGACGGGACGGGAAGTGTTGTGGAAGCCGGGGGTCTGCAGGAGGAGTGTGACAGACAGATTGGGAGAATGGGCAAAGAAGTGGCAGACAGGAATATGGTGTCGGGAATTGTATGGTTTTGCGGGCACTTCCATGCGGTCTAATTCTGCTCCGATGTCTGATAGCGTCTGATGTCTGACAGTGATAGTGTCTGATGATGTCTGACAGTGATAGTGTCTGACGATGTCTGACAGTGATAGTGTCTGACGATGTCTGACAGTGATAGTGTCTGACGATGTCTGACAGTGATAGTGTCTGACGATGTCTGACAGTGATAGTGTCTGACGATGTCTGACAGTGATAGTGTCTGTCCATGTCTGACAGTGATAGTGTCTGACCATGTCTGACAGTGATAGTGTCTGACGATGTCTGACAGTGATAGTGTCTGACGATGTCTGACAGTGATAGTGTCTGTCCATGTCTGACAGTGATAGTGTCTGACGATGTCTGACAGTGATAGTGTCTGACGATGTCTGACAGTGATAGTGTCTGATGATGTCTGACAGTGATAGTGTCTGACGATGTCTGACAGTGATAGTGTCTGATGATGTCTGACAGTGATAGCGTCTGATGTCTGACAGTGATAGTGTCTGATGATGTCTGACAGTGATAGTGTCTGACGATGTCTGACAGTGATAGTGTCTGACGATGTCTGACAGTGATAGTGTCTGATGATGTCTGACAGTGATAGTGTCTGACGATGTCTGACAGTGATAGTGTCTGATGATGTCTGACAGTGATAGCGTCTGATGTCTGACAGTGATAGTGTCTGATGATGTCTGACAGTGATAGTGTCTGACGATGTCTGACAGTGATAGCGTCTGATGTCTGACAGTGATAGTGTCTGACGATATCTGACAGTGATAGTGTCTGTCGATGTCTGACAGTGATAGTGTCTGATGATGTCTGACAGTGATAGTGTCTGACGATGTCTGACAGTGATAGTGTCTGACGATGTCTGACAGTGATAGTGTCTGATGATGTCTGACAGTGATAGTGTCTGACGATGTCTGACAGTGATAGTGTCTGTCGATGTCTGACAGTGATAGTGTCTGATGATGTCTGACAGTGATAGTGTCTGACGATGTCTGACAGTGATAGTGTCTGTCCATGTCTGACAGTGATAGTGTCTGACGATGTCTGACAGTGATAGTGTCTGACGATGTCTGACAGTGATAGTGTCTGACGATGTCTGACAGTGATAGTGTCTGACGATGTCTGACAGTGATAGTGTCTGATGATGTCTGACAGTGATAGTGTCTGACGATGTCTGACAGTGATAGTGTCTGTCCATGTCTGACAGTGATAGTGTCTGTCCATGTCTGACAGTGATAGTGTCTGACGATGTCTGACAGTGATAGTGTCTGACGATGTCTGACAGTGATAGTGTCTGTCCATGTCTGACAGTGATAGTGTCTGACGATGTCTGACAGTGATAGTGTCTGACGATGTCTGACAGTGATAGTGTCTGTTCATGTCTGACAGTGATAGTGTCTGACGATGTCTGACAGTGATAGTGTCTGACGATGTCTGACAGTGATAGTGTCTGACGATGTCTGACAGTGATAGTGTCTGATGATGTCTGACAGTGATAGTGTCTGACGATGTCTGACAGTGATAGTGTCTGATGATGTCTGACAGTGATAGTGTCTGATGATGTCTGACAGTGATAGTGTCTGATGATGTCTGACAGTGATAGTGTCTGACGATATCTGACAGTGATAGTGTCTGTCCATGTCTGACAGTGATAGTGTCTGTCGATGTCTGACAGTGAAAGTGTCTGACAATGTCTGACAGTGATAGTGTCTGTCCATGTCTGACAGTGATAGTGTCTGTCCATGTCTGACAGTGATAGTGTCTGACGATGTCTGACAGTGATAGTGTCTGACGATGTCTGACAGTGATAGTGTCTGTCCATGTCTGACAGTGATAGTGTCTGACGATGTCTGACAGTGATAGTGTCTGACGATGTCTGACAGTGATAGTGTCTGTTCATGTCTGACAGTGATAGTGTCTGACGATGTCTGACAGTGATAGTGTCTGACGATGTCTGACAGTGATAGTGTCTGTCGATGTCTGACAGTGATAGTGTCTGATGATGTCTGACAGTGATAGTGTCTGACGATGTCTGACAGTGATAGTGTCTGACGGTCTGACAGTGATAGTGTCTGACGATGTCTGACAGTGATAGTGTCTGATGATGTCTGACAGTGATAGTGTCTGATGATGTCTGACAGTGATAGTGTCTGACGATGTCTGACAGTGATAGTGTCTGTCCATGTCTGACAGTGATAGTGTCTGATGATGTCTGACAGTGATAGTGTCTGATGATGTCTGACAGTGATAGTGTCTGATGATGTCTGACAGTGATAGTGTCTGACGATGTCTGACAGTGATAGTGTCTGTCCATGTCTGACTGTGATAGTGTCTGACGATGTCTGACAGTGATAGTGTCTGACGATGTCTGACAGTGATAGTGTCTGTCCATGTCTGACAGTGATAGTGTCTGTCCATGTCTGACAGTGATAGTGTCTGTCCATGTCTGACAGTGATAGTGTCTGACGATGTCTGACAGTGATAGTGTCTGATGATGTCTGACAGTGATAGTGTCTGTCCATGTCTGACAGTGATAGTGTCTGACGATGTCTGACAGTGATAGTGTCTGTCCATGTCTGACAGTGATAGTGTCTGACGATGTCTGACAGTGATAGTGTCTGACGATGTCTGACAGTGATAGTGTCTGACGATGTCTGACAGTGATAGTGTCTGATGATGTCTGACAGTGATAGTGTCTGACGATGTCTGACAGTGATAGTGTCTGACGATGTCTGACAGTGATAGTGTCTGTCCATGTCTGACAGTGATAGTGTCTGACGATGTCTGACAGTGATAGTGTCTGTCCATGTCTGACAGTGATAGTGTCTGACGATGTCTGACAGTGATAGTGTCTGATGATGTCTGACAGTGATAGTGTCTGTCCATGTCTGACAGTGATAGTGTCTGACGATGTCTGACAGTGATAGTGTCTGACGATGTCTGACAGTGATAGTGTCTGATGATGTCTGACAGTGATAGTGTCTGTCCATGTCTGACAGTGATAGTGTCTGACGATGTCTGACAGTGATAGTGTCTGACGATGTCTGACAGTGATAGTGTCTGTCCATGTCTGACAGTGATAGTGTCTGACGATGTCTGACAGTGATAGTGTCTGATGATGTCTGACAGTGATAGTGTCTGACGATGTCTGACAGTGATAGTGTCTGACGATGTCTGACAGTGATAGTGTCTGTCCATGTCTGACAGTGATAGTGTCTGACGATGTCTGACAGTGATAGTGTCTGACGATGTCTGACAGTGATAGTGTCTGATGATGTCTGACAGTGATAGTGTCTGACGATGTCTGACAGTGATAGTGTCTGATGATGTCTGACAGTGATAGTGTCTGTCCATGTCTGACAGTGATAGTGTCTGTCCATGTCTGACAGTGATAGTGTCTGACGATGTCTGACAGTGATAGTGTCTGATGATGTCTGACAGTGATAGTGTCTGACGATGTCTGACAGTGATAGTGTCTGTCCATGTCTGACAGTGATAGTGTCTGTCCATGTCTGACAGTGATAGTGTCTGACGATGTCTGACAGTGATAGTGTCTGTCCATGTCTGACAGTGATAGTGTCTGTCCATGTCTGACAGTGATAGTGTCTGTCCATGTCTGACAGTGATAGTGTCTGACGATGTCTGACAGTGATAGTGTCTGACGATGTCTGACAGTGATAGTGTCTGATGATGTCTGACAGTGATAGTGTCTGTCGATGTCTGACAGTGATAGTGTCTGATGATGTCTGACAGTGATAGTGTCTGATGATGTCTGACAGTGATAGTGTCTGATGATGTCTGACAGTGATAGCGTCTGATG
Source organism: Hypanus sabinus (assembly GCF_030144855.1). Classification (NCBI taxonomy): domain Eukaryota; kingdom Metazoa; phylum Chordata; class Chondrichthyes; order Myliobatiformes; family Dasyatidae; genus Hypanus; species Hypanus sabinus. Next base: position 31,179 of record NW_026780086.1, read on the forward strand.
TCTGACAGTGATAGTGTCTGTCCATGTCTGACAGTGATAGTGTCTGACGATGTCTGACAGTGATAGTGTCTGATGATGTCTGACAGTGATAGTGTCTGATGATGTCTGACAGTGATAGTGTCTGATGATGTCTGACAGTGATAGTGTCTGATGATGTCTGACAGTGATAGTGTCTGACGATGTCTGACAGTGATAGTGTCTGATGATGTCTGACAGTGATAGTGTCTGTCGATGTCTGACAGTGATAGTGTCTGACGATGTCTGACAGTGATAGTGTCTGACGATGTCTGACAGTGATAGTGTCTGATGATGTCTGACAGTGATAGTGTCTGACGATGTCTGACAGTGATAGTGTCTGACGATGTCTGACAGTGATAGTGTCTGTCCATGTCTGACAGTGATAGTGTCTGACGATGTCTGACAGTGATAGTGTCTGATGATGTCTGACAGTGATAGTGTCTGTTCATGTCTGACAGTGATAGTGTCTGACGATGTCTGACAGTGATAGTGTCTGTCCATGTCTGACAGTGATAGTGTCTGTCCATGTCTGACAGTGATAGTGTCTGTCCATGTCTGACAGTGATAGTGTCTGTCCATGTCTGAAAGTGATAGTGTCTGATGATGTCTGACAGTGATAGTGTCTGATGTCTGACAGTGATAGTGTCTGATGATGTCTGACAGTGATAGTGTCTATCCATGTCTGACAGTGATAGTGTCTGACGATGTCTGACAGTGATAGTGTCTGATGATGTCTGACAGTGATAGTGTCTGATGATGTCTGACAGTGATAGTGTCTGATGATGTCTGACAGTGATAGTGTCTGATGATGTCTGACAGTGATAGTGTCTGACGATGTCTGACAGTGATAGTGTCTGATGATGTCTGACAGTGATAGTGTCTGTCGATGTCTGACAGTGATAGTGTCTGACGATGTCTGACAGTGATAGTGTCTGACGATGTCTGACAGTGATAGTGTCTGATGATGTCTGACAGTGATAGTGTCTGACGATGTCTGACAGTGATAGTGTCTGACGATGTCTGACAGTGATAGTGTCTGTCCATGTCTGACAGTGATAGTGTCTGACGATGTCTGACAGTGATAGTGTCTGTCCATGTCTGAAAGTGATAGTGTCTGATGATGTCTGACAGTGATAGTGTCTGACGATGTCTGACAGTGATAGTGTCTGATGATGTCTGACAGTGATAGTGTCTATCCATGTCTGACAGTGATAGTGTCTGACGATGTCTGACAGTGATAGTGTCTGATGATGTCTGACAGTGATAGTGTCTGACGATGTCTGACAGTGATAGTGTCTGACGATGTCTGACAGTGATAGTGTCTGACGATGTCTGACAGTGATAGTGTCTATCCATGTCTGACAGTGATAGTGTCTGACGATGTCTGACAGTGATAGTGTCTGATGATGTCTGACAGTGATAGTGTCTGATGATGTCTGACAGTGATAGTGTCTGATGATGTCTGACAGTGATAGTGTCTGACGATGTCTGACAGTGATAGTGTCTGATGATGTCTGACAGTGATAGTGTCTGTCGATGTCTGACAGTGATAGTGTCTGATGATGTCTGACAGTGATAGTGTCTGTCGATGTCTGACAGTGATAGTGTCTGATGATGTCTGACAGTGATAGTGTCTGACGATGTCTGACAGTGATAGTGTCTGACGATGTCTGACAGTGATAGTGTCTGACGATGTCTGACAGTGATAGTGTCTGTCGATGTCTGACAGTGATAGTGTCTGACGATGTCTGACAGTGATAGTGTCTGATGATGTCTGACAGTGATAGTGTCTGATGATGTCTGACAGTGATAGTGTCTGACGATGTCTGACAGTGATAGTGTCTGACGATGTCTGACAGTGATAGTGTCTGACGATGTCTGACAGTGATAGTGTCTGACGATGTCTGACAGTGATAGTGTCTGATGATGTCTGACAGTGATAGTGTCTGATGATGTCTGACAGTGATAGTGTCTGTCGATGTCTGACAGTGATAGTGTCTGATGATGTCTGACAGTGATAGTGTCTGATGATGTCTGACAGTGATAGTGTCTGTCCATGTCTGACAGTGATAGTGTCTGACGATGTCTGACAGTGATAGTGTCTGTCCATGTCTGACAGTGATAGTGTCTGACGATGTCTGACAGTGATAGTGTCTGTCCATGTCTGACAGTGATAGTGTCTGATGATGTCTGACAGTGATAGTGTCTGTCCATGTCTGACAGTGATAGTGTCTGACGATGTCTGACAGTGATAGTGTCTGTCCATGTCTGACAGTGATAGTGTCTGACGATGTCTGACAGTGATAGTGTCTGTCCATGTCTGACAGTGATAGTGTCTGATGATGTCTGACAGTGATAGTGTCTGTCCATGTCTGACAGTGATAGTGTCTGACGATGTCTGACAGTGATAGTGTCTGACGATGTCTGACAGTGATAGTGTCTGTCGATGTCTGACAGTGATAGTGTCTGATGATGTCTGACAGTGATAGTGTCTGATGATGTCTGACAGTGATAGTGTCTGTCGATGTCTGACAGTGATAGTGTCTGATGTCTGACAGTGATAGTGTCTGATGATGTCTGACAGTGATAGTGTCTGATGATGTCTGACAGTGATAGTGTCTGTCCATGTCTGACAGTGATAGTGTCTGACGATGTCTGACAGTGATAGTGTCTGTCCATGTCTGACAGTGATAGTGTCTGATGATGTCTGACAGTGATAGTGTCTGACGATGTCTGACAGTGATAGTGTCTGACGGTCTGACAGTGATAGTGTCTGACGATGTCTGACAGTGATAGTGTCTGATGATGTCTGACAGTGATAGTGTCTGATGATGTCTGACAGTGATAGTGTCTGACGATGTCTGACAGTGATAGTGTCTGATGATGTCTGACAGTGATAGTGTCTGATGATGTCTGACAGTGATAGTGTCTGACGATGTCTGACAGTGATAGTGTCTGACGATGTCTGACAGTGATAGTGTCTGTCGATGTCTGACAGTGATAGTGTCTGATGATGTCTGACAGTGATAGTGTCTGATGATGTCTGACAGTGATAGTGTCTGACGATGTCTGACAGTGATAGTGTCTGACGATGTCTGACAGTGATAGTGTCTATCCATGTCTGACAGTGATAGTGTCTGACGATGTCTGACAGTGATAGTGTCTGATGATGTCTGACAGTGGTAGTGTCTGATGATGTCTGACAGTGATAGTGTCTGACGATGTCTGACAGTGATAGTGTCTGACGATGTCTGACAGTGATAGTGTCTATCCATGTCTGACAGTGATAGTGTCTGACGATGTCTGACAGTGATAGTGTCTGATGATGTCTGACAGTGGTAGTGTCTGATGATGTCTGACAGTGATAGTGTCTGACGATGTCTGACAGTGATAGTGTCTGACGATGTCTGACAGTGATAGTGTCTGACGATGTCTGACAGTGATAGTGTCTGACGATATCTGACAGTGATAGTGTCTGACGATGTCTGACAGTGATAGTGTCTGATGATGTCTGACAGTGATAGTGTCTGATGATGTCTGACAGTGATAGCGTCTGACGATGTCTGACAGTGATAGTGTCTGACGATGTCTGACAGTGATAGTGTCTGTCCATGTCTGACAGTGATAGTGTCTGACGATGTCTGACAGTGATAGTGTCTGACGATGTCTGACAGTGATAGTGTCTGACGATGTCTGACAGTGATAGTGTCTGACGATGACTGACAGTGATAGTGTCTGACGATGTCTGACAGTGATAGTGTCTGTCCATGTCTGACAGTGATAGTGTCTGACGATGTCTGACAGTGATAGTGTCTGACGATGTCTGACAGTGATAGTGTCTGACGATGTCTGACAGTGATAGTGTCTGTCGATGTCTGACAGTGATAGTGTCTGTCCATGTCTGACAGTGATAGTGTCTGTCCATGTCTGACAGTGATAGTGTCTGACGATGTCTGACAGTGATAGTGTCTGATGATGTCTGACAGTGATAGTGTCTGACGATGTCTGACAGTGATAGTGTCTGATGATGTCTGACAGTGATAGTGTCTGTCCATGTCTGACAGTGATAGTGTCTGTCCATGTCTGACAGTGATAGTGTCTGACGATGTCTGACAGTGATAGTGTCTGATGATGTCTGACAGTGATAGTGTCTGACGATGTCTGACAGTGATAGTGTCTGATGATGTCTGACAGTGATAGTGTCTGACGATGTCTGACAGTGATAGTGTCTGATGATGTCTGACAGTGATAGTGTCTGACGATGTCTGACAGTGATAGTGTCTGACGATGTCTGACAGTGATAGTGTCTGATGATGTCTGACAGTGATAGTGTCTGATGATGTCTGACAGTGATAGCGTCTGATGATGTCTGACAGTGATAGTGTCTGTCCATGTCTGACAGTGATAGTGTCTGACGATGTCTGACAGTGATAGTGTCCGTCCATGTCTGACAGTGATAGTGTCTGACGATGTCTGACAGTGATAGTGTCTGACGATGTCTGACAGTGATAGTGTCTGATGATGTCTGACAGTGATAGTGTCTGTCCATGTCTGACAGTGATAGTGTCTGACGATGTCTGACAGTGATAGTGTCTGTCCATGTCTGACAGTGATAGTGTCTGTCCATGTCTGACAGTGATAGTGTCTGACGATGTCTGACAGTGATAGTGTCTGATGATGTCTGACAGTGATAGTGTCTGACGATGTCTGACAGTGATAGTGTCTGTCCATGTCTGACAGTGATAGTGTCTGATGATGTCTGACAGTGATAGTGTCTGATGATGTCTGACAGTGATAGTGTCTGATGTCTGACAGTGATAGTGTCTGACGATGTCTGACAGTGATAGTGTCTGACGATGTCTGACAGTGATAGTGTCTGACGATGTCTGACAGTGATAGTGTCTGACGATGTCTGACAGTGATAGTGTCTGTCCATGTCTGACAGTGATAGTGTCTGATGATGTCTGACAGTGATAGTGTCTGATGATGTCTGACAGTGATAGTGTCTGATGATGTCTGACAGTGATAGTGTCTGATGATGTCTGACAGTGATAGTGTCTGACGATGTCTGACAGTGATAGTGTCTGACGATGTCTGACAGTGATAGTGTCTGACGATGTCTGACAGTGATAGTGTCTGACGATGTCTGACAGTGATAGTGTCTGTCCATGTCTGACAGTGATAGTGTCTGATGATGTCTGACAGTGATAGTGTCTGATGATGTCTGACAGTGATAGTGTCTGACGATGTCTGACAGTGATAGTGTCTGATGATGTCTGACAGTGATAGTGTCTGTCCATGTCTGACAGTGATAGTGTCTGATGTCTGACAGTGATAGTGTCTGTCCATGTCTGACAGTGATAGTGTCTGATGATGTCTGACAGTGATAGTGTCTGTCCATGTCTGACAGTGATAGTGTCTGTCCATGTCTGACAGTGATAGTGTCTGACGATGTCTGACAGTGATAGTGTCTGATGATGTCTGACAGTGATAGTGTCTGATGATGTCTGACAGTGATAGTGTCTGACGATGTCTGACAGTGATAGTGTCTGTCGATGTCTGACAGTGATAGTGTCTGTCCATGTCTGACAGTGATAGTGTCTGATGATGTCTGACAGTGATAGTGTCTGACGATGTCTGACAGTGATAGTGTCTGTCCATGTCTGACAGTGATAGTGTCTGACGATGTCTGACAGTGATAGTGTCTGACGATGTCTGACAGTGATAGTGTCTGACGATGTCTGACAGTGATAGCGTCTGATGATGTCTGACAGTGATAGCGTCTGATGATGTCTGACAGTGATAGTGTCTGATGATGTCTGACAGTGATAGTGTCTGACGATGTCTGACAGTGATAGTGTCTGACGATGTCTGACAGTGATAGTGTCTGATGATGTCTGACAGTGATAGTGTCTGACGATGTCTGACAGTGATAGTGTCTGACGATGTCTGACAGTGATAGTGTCTGACGATGTCTGACAGTGATAGTGTCTGATGATGTCTGACAGTGATAGTGTCTGACGATGTCTGACAGTGATAGTGTCTGATGATGTCTGACAGTGATAGTGTCTGATGATGTCTGACAGTGATAGTGTCTGACGATGTCTGACAGTGATAGTGTCTGATGATGTCTGACAGTGATAGTGTCTGACGATGTCTGACAGTGATAGTGTCTGACGATGTCTGACAGTGATAGTGTCTGATGATGTCTGACAGTGATAGTGTCTGATGATGTCTGACAGTGATAGTGTCTGACGATGTCTGACAGTGATAGTGTCTGACGATGTCTGACAGTGATAGTGTCTGTCGATGTCTGACAGTGATAGTGTCTGATGATGTCTGACAGTGATAGTGTCTGATGATGTCTGACAGTGATAGTGTCTGACGATGTCTGACAGTGATAGTGTCTGACGATGTCTGACAGTGATAGTGTCTGACGATGTCTGACAGTGATAGTGTCTGTCCATGTCTGACAGTGATAGTGTCTGATGATGTCTGACAGTGATAGTGTCTGACGATGTCTGACAGTGATAGTGTCTGACGATGTCTGACAGTGATAGTGTCTGATGATGTCTGACAGTGATAGTGTCTGTCGATGTCTGACAGTGATAGTGTCTGTCGATGTCTGACAGTGATAGTGTCTGTCGATGTCTGATAGTCAGAGACTCCACAGATCTCTGGTGAGACCGCACTTAGAGTATTGTGTTCAGTTCTGGTCACCTCATTACAGGAAGGATGTAGAAGCTATGGAGAGGGTGCAGAGGAGATTTACCAGGATGTTGCCTGGTTTGGAGAACAAGTCATATGAAGCAAGGTTAGCAGAGCTGGGACTTTTCTCTTTGGTGTGTAGAAGGATGAGAGGGGACTTGATAGAGGTCTACGAGATTATGAGAGGCATAGATAGGGTGGATAGTCAGTACCTGTTTCCCAGGGCACCAATAGCAAACACCAGAGGGCATAGGTACAAAACTAAGGGAGGGAAGTTGAGGGGAGACATCAGGGGTAAGTTTTTTTACACAGAGGGTTGTGAGTGCCTGGAATGACTTGCCAGGGACGGTGGTGGAGGCTAAAACATTAGGGGTATTTAAAAGCCTCTTGGACAGGCCCATGGATGAAAGAAAAATGGAGGGTTATTGGGTAGTGTGGGTTTAGTACTTCTTTTTAAGGATTATATGGGTCAGCACAACATGGAGGGCCGAAGGGCCTGTACGGTGCTGTCGTGTTCTATGGTTCTTGTATTTCTTTCATCTACGCGCCTGTCTATGAGTGGATCTTCTATTGTAGTATAAATTCTACCGTATTTCTTTATTTTCCTGCAAATACCTGCAAGAAAATGAATCTGAAGATATTATATCAAGTCAAGTTTATTGTCATTTAACTAGATCCAGGTCAAACGAGATGACGTTTCTCCGGACCAGGCCGTAAAACACGTAACACACGATAACTTATGAAAATAAGGATGAAATCTACAGTTGGATCACATGTAACTAGCAAACTGAAGTCCATAAATTAAATGCTGTAAGGTACAGAACAGATTAACCAGTGACTCGTTTTGAATGCGATGCGGCAGGGAGTTCAGGAGCCTGACGGCCCGGGGGAAGGAACGGCTTCCCTTCCTGACCGTTCCCATCTTTACGCATCGGAGTCTCCTGCCTGATGGTAGAGGATGCTGGATGGACGGGTGGGGTCGTTGATAATACTAAGGGCCCTGCGTACGCAGCGCTCCTGATAGACATCCCCGATGGACGGTGGGGAGACCCCTATGATCCTCTCGGCCGTTCTCACGGTCCTTTGTAGGGACTTCCAGTCCGATGCTCGGCTGCTCCCGTACCAGCTGGAGACGCAACTTCTCAGGACGCTCTCCATGGTGCTCCTGTAAAATAAAGTTTAAGATGTTGGGGGAGGGGGATGGAGATGGTGGGGGGTGGGGATCGGTGGAAGTCTCACTTGCATTAATTTCCTTAAGAAGTTGAGAAGCTGATGTGCCTTCTTGTTCAGGTAGGGGTTGACAATAATATAGAACATAGAATAGTACAGCACATTACAGGCCCTTCGGCCCACAACGTCGTGCCGACCCTCAGATCCTGCCTCCCATATAATCCCCCCACCTTAAATTCCTCCCTATACCTGTCTAGTAGTCTCTCAAACTTCACTAGTGTATCTGCCTCCACCACTGACTCAGGCAGTGTATTCCCCGCACCAACCACTCTCTGAGTGAAAAACCTTCCTCTAATATCCCCCTTGAACTTCCCTCCCCTGACCTTAAAGCCATGTCCTCTTGTACTGAGCAGTGGTGCCCTGGGGAAGAGGCGCTGGCTGTCCACTCTGTCTATTCCTCTTAATATCTTATACACTTCTATCATGTCTCCTCTCATCCGCCTTCTCTCCAGAGAGTAAAGCCCTAGCTCCCGAAATCTCCGATCATAACCCATACTCTCTAAACCAGGCAGCGTCCTGGTAAATCTCCTCTGTACCCTTTCCAATGCTTCCACATCCTTCCTATAGTGAGACGACCAGAACTGGACACAGTACTCCAAGTGTGGCCTAACTAGAGTTTTACAGATCTGCATCATTACATCACGTCTCTTAAACCCTATTCCTCGACTTATGAAAGCTAACACCCCATAAGCTTTCTTAACTGCCCTATCTACCTGTATATCCAGGTAGACTTTAAAACTCATGCTCTCAGAATTATTTATTTACTATTTATCTTTTTTTTTTCTCTCTGCTCGAGCTGGTCAAGCCTGAGGTGCTGTCAAAGCCAAGCACAGTCATTTCTCAATTGCTCAGAACTTTCGGGCTATTTTAGTGATGTTAAATATTGTGGTTTTCTGAAGATTTACATAGATATTGCTGTGTGGCCCTCACTGTTTAATGCTATTGTGTAGTGACTTTGGATGATACCAGTTGGAGATATTAAAACTGGGACAATCTTCTTGTTCAATCTTCCCTGTTCATCTTCCATAGTCTGTCAATTTCCTCTTTCAATTCAGCATATCGCTTGTGGTTTTCACTTACTGATTTCTGTAGGTTATGTGTGCTTGGAATGGCTATATCTATTAAATTAGTTCTTCTTGCTCGTTTATCCTGTAATATTATATCCGGATGGTTATTATGGATTGTCCAATCTCTGATAATGGATTAGTCATAATATAATTTGGAAGGAGGTACAGGAGCCTCAGGACCCACACCACCAGGTTCAGGGACAGTTATTCCCCACAACCATCAGGAAGGAGGTACAGGAGCCTCAGGACCCACACCACCAGGTTTAGGAACAGTTATTACCCCACAACCATCAGAAAGGAGGTACAGGAGCCTCAGGACCCACACCACCAGGTTCAGGAACAGTTATTACCCCACAACCATCAGGAAGGAGGTACAGGAGCCTCAGGACACACACCACCAGGTTCAGGAACAGTTATTACCCCTCAACCATCAGGAAGGAGGTACAGGAGCCTCAGGTCCCACACCACCAGGTTCAGGAACAGTTATCACCCTCAACCATCAGGCTCTTGAACCAGAGAGGATCTCGCTCCATCACTGAAATGTTCCCACAACTCACTTGGACTCACTTTCAAGGACTCTTCATCTCATATTCTCGGCATTTATTACTTATTGATTTTTCATTATTATTTCATTCCCTTTGTATCTGTACACTGGTCGTAAGTGCCTCTGGTGCGATCTTTGACTGAAGCCGTTATGGTTTTGAGTATGCCCATCAGAAAGTGAATCCCAGGACTGTATACAGTGCTATATATGTTGTATTCTGTGCTCTGTCGTACGACACGTCCGATCACGGTCTTCGAAGATGAATCTCTTGGCAAAATGTTTATCTTGCCGTCACTTTCTTCTCATTAGTGTGACTTTACAAGACGATGTGCCTCTCACATCTCCTTTGAAATTAACCCCTCTCACCTTAAACCAGTGATTCCCAGCGGAGGCAGTTACGCCCCCTAAGGGGTCGTTCGGGGAAATGGAATTCGTCAGAGGGTGATCAAGATTCTTCTGGGGGAGCGGAACAGGCAGTAAGTGGCACTAAACTGAGGCACGAGACTTGACCAACTATGCGCAGAGCTACAAATGAATAGAATTTGGGATACAACTGTGCGAGACAACGAGGCATTGTCACGGTTCATCAAAAATGGAAAAGTTTATGAAGAGATTCTCTTACGTAAAGAAGCTAAAAACACGTATCAATGGAGAATCAATCTATGACAAGTTCAAAATGTAAATTAACGATAAATGTATTCCGATTAGGAACGTGATTTCTTGGACAACAGATGAGGCAACATATATGTTGCTTCAGTGGCATTTATGGGAAAAAAGAAATCCTGGGTCTGTCTGCAATTCATCGTCAACGTCTCGCAGCCAAAGACATGAGCCAGCAACGTTTCCCGAGCAGGCCCGTCTAATATCTGCTATCGACAAATTAAAGCTCATTCATTAAACAGCAGAATATTTCACCAGTTAAGCCAAGATAGCGACGAGCTGTTTCAACGCTTGCTTCATCACACTGAAGTGCGCTGGCTGTCCGCTGTGGTTCCTCACAGTCGATGCGAGCTTGGAAAACAGGATTGAACTTCGGGTGGTGTACCCAGCTGACCCGTATAACAAGTTGACCATTCGAAACATCAAACTGCAGGGTGAGAATTTCAGTTTCATCCAGGCAAAAAGTGCAGGGACCACTTTTATTGGAAAATTGGAACTATATAAGCAAAACATTGGGAGAAGGATGTTCTCGCAGTTTCCCCGCACGGAAAACATGGCAATCACTTTCACAGACTGTGATTTCCCAGAGTGCTGCTTATACCTGCAGACACCGACAAATGATATTCTGAACCGGTTCAAGGATTTGAACGACCTGCAGTTCCGGGTTGGGTAATTAACCCATCCCTTTGCAAGGTGGCAGAACAGGACGAGACCTTGCAAGAAGAAATAATCGGAATTCAGAATGACGACGAAGCAAAAAAGAAAAATTGCTTGTCAAAAGTGTCGGCTTTCGTGGCCACAAGGTCAAATGCAGTTTCCTGGTCTTTGGAGAAGAGCCAAACTGGTCTTCCTGACATTCCCACCTCGGTGCCTTGCAGATAGAGTCTTCACCGCAGTGAAAACCAGAAACCACTTGGACATTGTTACACGTGGGGCCTTCAGGCCTTGGCAGTCACAACTTGAACCAGATATTTTAACTCTTGCTGAAAGCCATCAAGCTGGAGGTTCACATTCACATCCAATCTGCTGTGCAGTGCACATCTACCTTGCAAGTAACCTTTAAGGAGATATTAAAAATTAAAACCAGAAACATTTTTCTCATGGTAGAGGATGGTGGACTTGTTCTTACACTATGGGGGTACCGGATCGTACATTGTGCCTAAGAGAGACATTGGCAAGTATGAAGGTGCTGTGTGTGTGTGTGGGGGAGACGTTGGCAAGTATGAAGGTGCTGTGTGTGTGGGGGGGGGGACGTTGGCAAGTATGAAGGTGCTGTGTGTGTGTGTGGGGGGGGGGGACGTTGGCAAGTATGAAGGTGCTGTGTGTGTGGGGGGGGGGACGTTGGCAAGTATGAAGGTGCTGTGTGTGTGTGGGGGGGGACGTTGGCAAGTATGAAGGTGCTGTGTGTGTGTGTGTGGGGGGGGGGACGTTGGCAAGTATGAAGGTGCTGTGTGTGTGGGGGGGGGACGTTGGCAAGTATGAAGGTGCTGTGTGTGTGGGGGGGGGGACGTTGACAAGTATGAAGGTGCTGTGTGTGTGTGGGGGGGGGGGACGTTGGCAAGTATGAAGGTGCTGTGTGTGTGGGGGGGGGGACGTTGGCAAGTATGAAGGTGCTGTGTGTGTGTGGGGGGGGGGACGTTGGCAAGTATGAAGGTGCTGTGTGTGTGGGGGGGGGGACGTTGGCAAGTATGAAGGTGCTGTGTGTGTGGGGGGGACGTTGGCAAGTATGAAGGTGCTGTGTGTGTGGGGGGGGGACGTTGGCAAGTATGAAGGTGCTGTGTGTGTGGGGGGGGACGTTGGCAAGTATGAAGGTGCTGTCTGTGTGTGTGGGGGGGTCGTTGGCAAGTATGAAGGTGCTGTGTGTGTGTGTGGGGGGGGGACGTTGTCAAGTATGAAGGTGCTGTGTGTGTGGGGGGGACGTTGGCAAGTATGAAGGTTTTGTGTGTGTGTGTGGGGGGGGGACGTTGGCAAGTATGAAGGTTTTGTGTGTGTGTGTGGGGGGGGGGACGTTGGCAAGTATGAAGGTGCTGTGTGTGTGGGGGGGGGACGTTGGCAAGTATGAAGGTGCTGTGTGTGTGTGGGGGGGGGGACGTTGGCAAGTATGAAGGTGCTGTGTGTGTGGGGGGGGGACGTTGGCAAGTATGAAGGTGCTGTGTGTGTGTGGGGGGGGGACGTTGGCAAGTATGAAGGTGCTGTGTGTGTGGGGGGGGGGACGTTGGCAAGTATGAAGGTGCTGTGTGTGTGTGTGGGGGGGACGTTGGCAAGTATGAAGGTGCTGTGTGTGTGTGGGGGGGGGACGTTGGCAAGTATGAAGGTGCTGTGTGTGGGGGGGGGGACGTTGGCAAGTATGAAGGTTTTGTGTGTGTGTGGGGGGGGGGACGTTGGCAAGTATGAAGGTGCTGTGTGTGTGTGGGGGGGGGACGTTGGCAAGTATGAAGGTGCTGTGTGTGTGGGGGGGGGGGGACGTTGACAAGTATGAAGGTGCTGTGTGTGTGTGGGGGGGGGACGTTGGCAAGTATGAAGGTGCTGTGTGTGTGTGGGGGGGGGGACGTTGGCAAGTATGAAGGTGCTGTGTGTGTGTGGGGGGGGGGACGTTGGCAAGTATGAAGGTGCTGTGTGTGTGGGGGGGGGGGACGTTGGCAAGTATGAAGGTGCTGTGTGTGTGGGGGGGGGGACGTTGGCAAGTATGAAGGTGCTGTGTGTGTGTGGGGGGGGGACGTTGGCAAGTATGAAGGTGCTGTGTGTGGGGGGGGGACGTTGGCAAGTATGAAGGTGCTGTGTGTGTGGGGGGGGGGGACGTTGGCAAGTATGAAGGTGCTGTGTGTGTGGGGGGGGGGGACGTTGGCAAGTATGAAGGTGCTGTGTGTGTGGGGGGGGGGACGTTGGCAAGTATGAAGGTGCTGTGTGTGTGGGGGGGGGGACGTTGACAAGTATGAAGGTGTTGTGTGTGTGTGGGGGGGGGGGACGTTGGCAAGTATGAAGGTGTTGTGTGTGTGGGGGGGGGGACGTTGGCAAGTATGAAGGTGCTGTGTGTGTGGGGGGGGGACGTTGGCAAGTATGAAGGTGCTGTGTGTGTGGGGGGGGGGGGGACGTTGGCAAGTATGAAGGTGTTGTGTGTGTGTGTGGGGGGGACGTTGGCAAGTATGAAGGTGCTGTGTGTGTGGGGGGGGGATGTTGGCAAGTATGAAGGTGCTGTGTGTGTGTGGGGGGGGGACGTTGGCAAGTATGAAGGTGCTGTGTGTGTGTGGGGGGGGGACGTTGGCAAGTATGAAGGTGCTGTGTGTGTGGGGGGGGGGACGTTGGCAAGTATGAAGGTGCTGTGTGTGTGTGGGGGGGGGGACGTTGGCAAGTATGAAGGTGCTGTGTGTGTGTGGGGGGGGACGTTGGCAAGTATGAAGGTGCTGTGTGTGTGGGGGGGGGGACGTTGGCAAGTATGAAGGTGCTGTGTGTGTGTGGGGGGGGGACGTTGGCAAGTATGAAGGTGCTGTGTGTGTGTGTGGGGGGGACGTTGGCAAGTATGAAGGTGTGTGTGTGTGGGGGGGGGGACGTTGGCAAGTATGAAGGTGCTGTGTGTGTGTGGGGGGGGGACGTTGGCAAGTATGAAGGTGCTGTGTGTGTGTGGGGGGGGGGACGTTGGCAAGTATGAAGGTGCTGTGTGTGTGTGGGGGGGGGACGTTGGCAAGTATGAAGGTGCTGTGTGTGTGTGGGGGGGGGACGTTGGCAAGTATGAAGGTGCTGTGTGTGTGTGGGGGGGGGACGTTGGCAAGTATGAAGGTGCTGTGTGTGTGTGGGGGGGGGACGTTGGCAAGTATGAAGGTGCTGTGTGTGGGGGGGGGGGGACGTTGGCAAGTATGAAGGTGCTGTGTGTGTGGGGGGGGGGGACGTTGGCAAGTATGAAGGTGCTGTGTGTGTGTGGGGGGGGGGACGTTGGCAAGTATGAAGGTGCTGTGTGTGTGGGGGGGGGGACGTTGGCAAGTATGAAGGTGCTGTGTGTGTGGGGGGGGGGACGTTGGCAAGTATGAAGGTGCTGTGTGTGTGTGTGGGGGGGGGACGTTGGCAAGTATGAAGGTGCTGTGTGTGTGTGTGGGGGGGGGGGACGTTGGCAAGTATGAAGGTGCTGTGTGTGTGGGGGGGGGGACGTTGGCAAGTATGAAGGTGCTGTGTGTGTGTGGGGGGGGGGACGTTGGCAAGTATGAAGGTGCTGTGTGTGTGGGGGGGGGACGTTGGCAAGTATGAAGGTGCTGTGTGTGTGGGGGGGGGGGACGTTGGCAAGTATGAAGGTGCTGTGTGTGTGTGGGGGGGTCGTTGGCAAGTATGAAGGTGCTGTGTGTGTGGGGGGGGACGTTGGCAAGTATGAAGGTGCTGTGTGTGTGTGGGGGGGGGGGACGTTGGCAAGTATGAAGGTGCTGTGTGTGTGTGGGGGGGGGGGACGTTGGCAAGTATGAAGGTGCTGTGTGTGTGTGTGGGGGGGACGTTGGCAAGTATGAAGGTGCTGTGTGTGTGTGGGGGGGGGACGTTGACAAGTATGAAGGTGCTGTGTGTGTGTGGGGGGGACGTTGGCAAGTATGAAGGTGCTGTGTGTGTGGGGGGGGGGGGACGTTGACAAGTATGAAGGTGCTGTGTGTGTGTGGGGGGGGGACGTTGGCAAGTATGAAGGTGCTGTGTGTGTGTGGGGGGGGGGACGTTGGCAAGTATGAAGGTGCTGTGTGTGTGTGTGGGGGGGACGTTGGCAAGTATGAAGGTGCTGTGTGTGTGTGGGGGGGGGGACGTTGACAAGTATGAAGGTGCTGTGTGTGTGTGGGGGGGGACGTTGGCAAGTATGAAGGTGCTGTGTGTGTGGGGGGGGGGGGGACGTTGACAAGTATGAAGGTGCTGTGTGTGTGTGGGGGGGGGGACGTTGGCAAGTATGAAGGTGCTGTGTGTGTGTGGGGGGGGGGGACGTTGGCAAGTATGAAGGTGCTGTGTGTGTGTGGGGGGGGGACGTTGGCAAGTATGAAGGTGCTGTGTGTGTGTGGGGGGGGGACGTTGGCAAGTATGAAGGTGCTGTGTGTGTGTGTGGGGGGGGGACGTTGGCAAGTATGAAGGTGCTGTGTGTGTGGGGGGGGGGACGTTGGCAAGTATGAAGGTGCTGTGTGTGTGTGTGGGGGGGGGACGTTGGCAAGTATGAAGGTGCTGTGTGTGTGTGTGGGGGGGGGGACGTTGGCAAGTATGAAGGTGCTGTGTGTGTGTGTGGGGGGGGGGGACGTTGGCAAGTATGAAGGTGCTGTGTGTGTGTGGGGGGGGGGACGTTGGCAAGTATGAAGGTGTTGTGTGTGTGTGTGTGGGGGGACGTTGGCAAGTATGAAGGTGCTGTGTGTGTGGGGGGGGGGGACGTTGGCAAGTATGAAGGTGCTGTGTGTGTGGGGGGGGGGGACGTTGGCAAGTATGAAGGTGCTGTGTGTGTGTGGGGGGGGGGACGTTGGCAAGTATGAAGGTGCTGTGTGTGTGTGGGGGGGGGGGGACGTTGGCAAGTATGAAGGTGCTGTGTGTGTGGGGGGGGGGACGTTGGCAAGTATGAAGGTGCTGTGTGTGTGTGGGGGGGGGGACGTTGGCAAGTATGAAGGTGCTGTGTGTGTGGGGGGGGGACGTTGGCAAGTATGAAGGTGCTGTGTGTGTGTGGGGGGGGGACGTTGGCAAGTATGAAGGTGCTGTGTGTGTGTGGGGGGGGGGACGTTGGCAAGTATGAAGGTGCTGTGTGTGTGTGGGGGGGGGGGGACGTTGGCAAGTATGAAGGTGCTGTGTGTGTGGGGGGGGGGACGTTGGCAAGTATGAAGGTGCTGTGTGTGTGTGTGGGGGGGGACGTTGGCAAGTATGAAGGTGCTGTGTGTGTGTGGGGGGGGGGGACGTTGGCAAGTATGAAGGTGCTGTGTGTGTGTGGGGGGGGGGACGTTGGCAAGTATGAAGGTGCGTGTGTGTGTGGGGGGGGGGACGTTGGCAAGTATGAAGGTGCTGTGTGTGTGGGGGGGGGGACGTTGGCAAGTATGAAGGTGCTGTGTGTGGGGGGGGGGGGACGTTGGCAAGTATGAAGGTGCTGTGTGTGTGGGGGGGGGACGTTGGCAAGTATGAAGGTGCTGTGTGTGTGGGGGGGGGGGACGTTGGCAAGTATGAAGGTGCTGTGTGTGTGGGGGGGGGGACGTTGGCAAGTATGAAGGTGCTGTGTGTGTGTGGGGGGGGGACGTTGGCAAGTATGAAGGTGCTGTGTGTGTGTGGGGGGGGGACGTTGGCAAGTATGAAGGTGCTGTGTGTGGGGGGGGACGTGGTAAGTATGAAGGTGCTGTGTGTGTGTGGGGGGGGACGTTGGCAAGTATGAAGGTGCTGTGTGTGTGGGGGGGGGGACGTTGGCAAGTATGAAGGTGCTGTGTGTGTGTGGGGGGGGGACGTTGGCAAGTATGAAGGTGCTCGTGTGTGTGTGGGGGGGGGACGTTGGCAAGTATGAAGGTGCTGTGTGTGTGGGGGGGGGGACGTTGGCAAGTATGAAGGTGCTGTGTGTGTGGGGGGGGGGACGTTGGCAAGTATGAAGGTGCTGTGTGTGTGTGGGGGGGGGGACGTTGGCAAGTATGAAGGTGCTGTGTGTGTGTGGGGGGGGGACGTTGGCAAGTATGAAGGTGCTGTGTGTGTGGGGGGGGGGGACGTTGGCAAGTATGAAGGTGCTGTGTGTGTGGGGGGGGGGACGTTGGCAAGTATGAAGGTGCTGTGTGTGTGTGGGGGGGGGGACGTTGGCAAGTATGAAGGTGCTGTGTGTGTGTGGGGGGGGGGACGTTGGCAAGTATGAAGGTGCTGTGTGTGTGTGGGGGGGGGACGTTGGCAAGTATGAAGGTGCTGTGTGTGTGTGGGGGGGGGGACGTTGGCAAGTATGAAGGTGCTGTGTGTGTGTGGGGGGGGGGACGTTGGCAAGTATGAAGGTGCTGTGTGTGTGTGGGGGGGGACGTTGGCAAGTATGAAGGTGCTGTGTGTGTGTGGGGGGGGGACGTTGGCAAGTATGAAGGTGTTGTGTGTGTGGGGGGGGGGGACGTTGACAAGTATGAAGGTGCTGTGTGTGTGTGGGGGGGGACGTTGGCAAGTATGAAGGTGCTGTGTGTGTGGGGGGGGGGGGACGTTGGCAAGTATGAAGGTGCTGTGTGTGTGTGTGGGGGGGGACGTTGGCAAGTATGAAGGTGCTGTGTGTGTGTGGGGGGGGGGGACGTTGACAAGTATGAAGGTGCTGTGTGTGTGTGGGGGGGGGGACGTTGACAAGTATGAAGGTGCTGTGTGTGTGTGGGGGGGGGACGTTGGACAAGTATGAAGGTGCTGTGTGTGTGTGGGGGGGGGGACGTTGGACAAGTATGAAGGTGCTGTGTGTGTGTGTGGGGGGGGACGTTGGCAAGTATGAAGGTGCTGTGTGTGTGTGTGGGGGGGGGACGTTGGCAAGTATGAAGGTGCTGTGTGTGTGTGGGGGGGGGACGTTGGCAAGTATGAAGGTGCTGTGTGTGTGTGGGGGGGGGGACGTTGGCAAGTATGAAGGTGCTGTGTGTGTGTGGGGGGGGGACGTTGGCAAGTATGAAGGTGCTGTGTGTGTGTGGGGGGGGGGGACGTTGGACAAGTATGAAGGTGCTGTGTGTGTGTGTGGGGGGGGACGTTGGCAAGTATGAAGGTGCTGTGTGTGTGTGTGGGGGGGGGGACGTTGGCAAGTATGAAGGTGCTGTGTGTGTGTGGGGGGGGGACGTTGGCAAGTATGAAGGTGCTGTGTGTGTGTGGGGGGGGACGTTGGCAAGTATGAAGGTGCTGTGTGTGTGTGGGGGGGGGGACGTTGGCAAGTATGAAGGTGCTGTGTGTGTGTGGGGGGGGACGTTGGCAAGTATGAAGGTGCTGTGTGTGTGTGGGGGGGGGGACGTTGGCAAGTATGAAGGTGCTGTGTGTGTGTGGGGGGGGGACGTTGGCAAGTATGAAGGTGCTGTGTGTGTGTGGGGGGGGGACGTTGGCAAGTATGAAGGTGCTGTGTGTGTGTGGGGGGGGGACGTTGGCAAGTATGAAGGTGCTGTGTGTGTGGGGGGGGGACGTTGGCAAGTATGAAGGTGCTGTGTGTGTGTGGGGGGGGGACGTTGGCAAGTATGAAGGTGCTGTGTGTGTGGGGGGGGGGGACGTTGGCAAGTATGAAGGTGCTGTGTGTGAGGGGGGGGGGACGTTGGCAAGTATGAAGGTGCTGTGTGTGTGTGGGGGGGGGACGTTGGCAAGTATGAAGGTGCTGTGTGTGTGTGGGGGGGGGGACGTTGGCAAGTATGAAGGTGCTGTGTGTGTGTGGGGGGGGGACGTTGGCAAGTATGAAGGTGCTGTGTGTGTGTGGGGGGGGGGACGTTGGCAAGTATGAAGGTGCTGTGTGTGTGGGGGGGGGGACGTTGGCAAGTATGAAGGTGCTGTGTGTGTGTGGGGGGGGGGACGTTGGCAAGTATGAAGGTGCTGTGTGTGTGGGGGGGGGGGACGTTGGCAAGTATGAAGGTGCTGTGTGTGTGGGGGGGGGGACGTTGGCAAGTATGAAGGTGCTGTGTGTGTGGGGGGGGGACGTTGGCAAGTATGAAGGTGCTGTGTGTGTGGGGGGGGGGGGACGTTGGCAAGTATGAAGGTGCTGTGTGTGAGGGGGGGGGGACGTTGGCAAGTATGAAGGTGCTGTGTGTGTGTGGGGGGGGGACGTTGGCAAGTATGAAGGTGCTGTGTGTGTGTGGGGGGGGGGACGTTGGCAAGTATGAAGGTGCTGTGTGTGTGTGGGGGGGGGGGACGTTGGCAAGTATGAAGGTGCTGTGTGTGTGTGGGGGGGGGGGACGTTGGCAAGTATGAAGGTGCTGTGTGTGTGGGGGGGGGACACGTTGGCAAGTATGAAGGTGCTGTGTGTGTGGGGGGGGGGGACGTTGGCAAGTATGAAGGTGCTGTGTGTGTGGGGGGGGGGACGTTGGCAAGTATGAAGGTGCTGTGTGTGTGGGGGGGGGGACGTTGGCAAGTATGAAGGTGCTGTGTGTGTGTGGGGGGGGGACGTTGGCAAGTATGAAGGTGCTGTGTGTGTGTGGGGGGGGGGGACGTTGGCAAGTATGAAGGTGCTGTGTGTGTGTGGGGGGGGGGACGTTGGCAAGTATGAAGGTGCTGTGTGTGTGGGGGGGGGGACGTTGGCAAGTATGAAGGTGCTGTGTGTGTGGGGGGGGGGGACGTTGGCAAGTATGAAGGTGCTGTGTGTGTGGGGGGGGGGGACGTTGGCAAGTATGAAGGTGCTGTGTGTGTGTGGGGGGGGGGGACGTTGGCAAGTATGAAGGTGCTGTGTGTGTGGGGGGGGGGACGTTGGCAAGTATGAAGGTGCTGTGTGTGTGTGGGGGGGGGGGACGTTGGCAAGTATGAAGGTGCTGTGTGTGTGGGGGGGGGGACGTTGGCAAGTATGCAAGGTGCTGTGTGTGTGGGGGGGGGGGACGTTGGCAAGTATGAAGGTGCTGTGTGTGTGTGGGGGGGGACGTTGGCAAGTATGAAGGTGCTGTGTGTGTGTGTGGGGGGGGGACGTTGGCAAGTATGAAGGTGCTGTGTGTGTGTGGGGGGGGGGACGTTGGCAAGTATGAAGGTGCTGTGTGTGTGGGGGGGGGACGTTGGACAAGTATGAAGGTGCTGTGTGTGTGTGGGGGGGGGGACGTTGGCAAGTATGAAGGTGCTGTGTGTGTGGGGGGGGGGACGTTGGCAAGTATGAAGGTGCTGTGTGTGTGGGGGGGGGGGACGTTGGCAAGTATGAAGGTGCTGTGTGTGTGGGGGGGGGGACGTTGGCAAGTATGAAGGTGCTGTGTGTGTGGGGGGGGGGGGACGTTGGCAAGTATGAAGGTGCTGTGTGTGTGGGGGGGGGGACGTTGGCAAGTATGAAGGTGCTGTGTGTGTGTGGGGGGGGGACGTTGACAAGTATGAAGGTGCTGTGTGTGTGGGGGGGGGGGACGTTGGCAAGTATGAAGGTGCTGTGTGTGTGGGGGGGGGGACGTTGGCAAGTATGAAGGTGCTGTGTGTGTGGGGGGGGGACGTTGGCAAGTATGAAGGTGCTGTGTGTGTGTGTGGGGGGGGGGACGTTGGCAAGTATGAAGGTGCTGTGTGTGTGGGGGGGGGGACGTTGGCAAGTATGAAGGTGCTGTGTGTGTGTGTGGGGGGGAGACGTTGGCAAGTATGAAGGTGCTGTGTGTGTGTGGGGGGGGGGACGTTGGCAAGTATGAAGGTGCTGTGTGTGTGTGGGGGGGGGGACGTTGGCAAGTATGAAGGTGCTGTGTGTGTGGGGGGGGGGGACGTTGGCAAGTATGAAGGTGCTGTGTGTGTGTGGGGGGGGGGACGTTGACAAGTATGAAGGTGCTGTGTGTGTGGGGGGGGGGACGTTGGCAAGTATGAAGGTGCTGTGTGTGTGGGGGGGGGGACGTTGGCAAGTATGAAGGTGCTGTGTGTGTGGGGGGGGGACGTTGGCAAGTATGAAGGTGCTGTGTGTGTGTGTGGGGGGGGGACGTTGGCAAGTATGAAGGTGCTGTGTGTGTGGGGGGGGGGACGTTGGCAAGTATGAAGGTGCTGTGTGTGTGTGTGGGGGGGAGACGTTGGCAAGTATGAAGGTGCTGTGTGTGTGTGGGGGGGGGGACGTTGGCAAGTATGAAGGTGCTGTGTGTGTGTGGGGGGGGGGACGTTGGCAAGTATGAAGGTGCTGTGTGTGTGGGGGGGGGACGTTGGCAAGTATGAAGGTGCTGTGTGTGTGTGGGGGGGGGACGTTGGCAAGTATGAAGGTGCTGTGTGTGTGTGGGGGGGGGACGTTGGCAAGTATGAAGGTGCTGTGTGTGTGGGGGGGGGACGTTGGACAAGTATGAAGGTGCTGTGTGTGTGTGGGGGGGGGGGACGTTGGCAAGTATGAAGGTGCTGTGTGTGTGGGGGGGGGGACGTTGGACAAGTATGAAGGTGCTGTGTGTGTGTGGGGGGGGGGACGTTGGCAAGTATGAAGGTGCTGTGTGTGTGTGGGGGGGGGACGTTGGACAAGTATGAAGGTGCTGTGTGTGTGTGGGGGGGGGACGTTGGCAAGTATGAAGGTGCTGTGTGTGTGGGGGGGGGACGTTGACAAGTATGAAGGTGCTGTGTGTGTGTGGGGGGGGGGGACGTTGGCAAGTATGAAGGTGCTGTGTGTGTGTGTGGGGGGGGACGTTGGCAAGTATGAAGGTGCTGTGTGTGTGTGGGGGGGGGGACGTTGGCAAGTATGAAGGTGCTGTGTGTGTGTGGGGGGGGGGACGTTGGCAAGTATGAAGGTGCTGTGTGTGTGTGGGGGGGGGGACGTTGGCAAGTATGAAGGTGCTGTGTGTGTGGGGGGGGGGACGTTGGCAAGTATGAAGGTGCTGTGTGTGTGTGGGGGGGGGGGACGTTGGCAAGTATGAAG
This sequence comes from Hypanus sabinus, assembly GCF_030144855.1. Lineage (NCBI taxonomy): Eukaryota > Metazoa > Chordata > Chondrichthyes > Myliobatiformes > Dasyatidae > Hypanus > Hypanus sabinus. Next base: position 52,831 of record NW_026780086.1, read on the forward strand.
GTGCTGTGTGTGTGTGTGGGGGGGGGACGTTGGCAAGTATGAAGGTGCTGTGTGTGTGGGGGGGGGACGTTGGCAAGTATGAAGGTGCTGTGTGTGTGGGGGGGGGGACGTTGGCAAGTATGAAGGTGCTGTGTGTGTGTGGGGGGGGGGACGTTGGCAAGTATGAAGGTGCTGTGTGTGTGTGTGGGGGGGGGACGTTGGCAAGTATGAAGGTGCTGTGTGTGTGGGGGGGGGGACGTTGGCAAGTATGAAGGTGCTGTGTGTGTGTGTGGGGGGGGGACGTTGGCAAGTATGAAGGTGCTGTGTGTGTGTGGGGGGGGGGACGTTGGCAAGTATGAAGGTGCTGTGTGTGTGTGTGGGGGGGGGGACGTTGGCAAGTATGAAGGTGCTGTGTGTGTGTGGGGGGGGGGGACGTTGGCAAGTATGAAGGTGCTGTGTGTGTGTGTGGGGGGGGGGACGTTGGCAAGTATGAAGGTGCTGTGTGTGTGTGTGGGGGGGGGACGTTGGCAAGTATGAAGGTGCTGTGTGTGTGGGGGGGGGGGACGTTGGCAAGTATGAAGGTGCTGTGTGTGTGGGGGGGGGGGACGTTGGCAAGTATGAAGGTGCTGTGTGTGTGTGTGTGGGGGGGGGACGTTGGCAAGTATGAAGGTGCTGTGTGTGTGGGGGGGGGGGACGTTGGCAAGTATGAAGGTGCTGTGTGTGTGTGGGGGGGGGACGTTGGCAAGTATGAAGGTGCTGTGTGTGTGGGGGGGGGGGACGTTGGCAAGTATGAAGGTGCTGTGTGTGTGGGGGGGGGGACGTTGGCAAGTATGAAGGTGCTGTGTGTGTGTGTGGGGGGGGGGACGTTGGCAAGTATGAAGGTGCTGTGTGTGTGGGGGGGGGGACGTTGGCAAGTATGAAGGTGCTGTGTGTGTGGGGGGGGGGACGTTGGCAAGTATGAAGGTGCTGTGTGTGTGTTGTGGGGGGGGGGACGTTGGCAAGTATGAAGGTGCTGTGTGTGTGGGGGGGGGACGTTGGCAAGTATGAAGGTGCTGTGTGTGTGTGGGGGGGGACGTTGGCAAGTATGAAGGTGCTGTGTGTGTGTGGGGGGGGGGACGTTGGCAAGTATGAAGGTGCTGTGTGTGTGTGGGGGGGGGGACGTTGGCAAGTATGAAGGTGCTGTGTGTGTGTGGGGGGGGGGACGTTGGCAAGTATGAAGGTGCTGTGTGTGTGTGGGGGGGGGGACGTTGGCAAGTATGAAGGTGCTGTGTGTGTGTGGGGGGGGGGACGTTGGCAAGTATGAAGGTGCTGTGTGTGTGTGTGGGGGGGGGACGTTGGCAAGTATGAAGGTGCTGTGTGTGTGTGGGGGGGGGACGTTGGCAAGTATGAAGGTGCTGTGTGTGTGTGTGGGGGGGGGACGTTGGCAAGTATGAAGGTGCTGTGTGTGTGTGGGGGGGGGGGACGTTGGCAAGTATGAAGGTGCTGTGTGTGTGTGTGGGGGGGGGGACGTTGGCAAGTATGAAGGTGCTGTGTGTGTGTGGGGGGGGGGACGTTGCAAGTATGAAGGTGCTGTGTGTGTGTGTGGGGGGGGGACGTTGGCAAGTATGAAGGTGCTGTGTGTGTGTGGGGGGGGGACGTTGGCAAGTATGAAGGTGCTGTGTGTGTGTGTGGGGGGGGGGACGTTGGCAAGTATGAAGGTGCTGTGTGTGTGTGTGGGGGGGGGACGTTGGCAAGTATGAAGGTGCTGTGTGTGTGTGGGGGGGGGGACGTTGACAAGTATGAAGGTGCTGTGTGTGTGTGTGGGGGGGGGACGTTGGCAAGTATGAAGGTGCTGTGTGTGTGGGGGGGGGGGACGTTGGCAAGTATGAAGGTGCTGTGTGTGTGTGTGGGGGGGGGGACGTTGGCAAGTATGAAGGTGCTGTGTGTGTGTGTGGGGGGGGGACGTTGGCAAGTATGAAGGTGCTGTGTGTGTGTGTGGGGGGGGGGACGTTGGCAAGTATGAAGGTGCTGTGTGTGTGTGGGGGGGGGACGTTGGCAAGTATGAAGGTGCTGTGTGTGTGTGGGGGGGGGACGTTGGCAAGTATGAAGGTGCTGTGTGTGTGGGGGGGGGGGACGTTGGCAAGTATGAAGGTGCTGTGTGTGTGTGGGGGGGGGACGTTGGCAAGTATGAAGGTGCTGTGTGTGTGTGGGGGGGGGGACGTTGGCAAGTATGAAGGTGCTGTGTGTGTGTGGGGGGGGGGACGTTGGCAAGTATGAAGGTGCTGTGTGTGTGTGGGGGGGGGGGACGTTGGCAAGTATGAAGGTGCTGTGTGTGTGTGGGGGGGGGACGTTGGCAAGTATGAAGGTGCTGTGTGTGTGGGGGGGGGGACGTTGGCAAGTATGAAGGTGCTGTGTGTGTGTGGGGGGGGGGACGTTGGCAAGTATGAAGGTGCTGTGTGTGTGTGTGGGGGGGGGACGTTGGCAAGTATGAAGGTGCTGTGTGTGTGTGGGGGGGGGGGACGTTGGCAAGTATGAAGGTGCTGTGTGTGTGGGGGGGGGACGTTGGCAAGTATGAAGGTGCTGTGTGTGTGTGGGGGGGGGACGTTGGCAAGTATGAAGGTGCTGTGTGTGTGTGGGGGGGGGGACGTTGGCAAGTATGAAGGTGCTGTGTGTGTGGGGGGGGGGGACGTTGGCAAGTATGAAGGTGCTGTGTGTGTGTGGGGGGGGGGACGTTGGCAAGTATGAAGGTGCTGTGTGTGTGGGGGGGGGGGGACGTTGGCAAGTATGAAGGTGCTGTGTGTGTGGGGGGGGGACGTTGGCAAGTATGAAGGTGCTGTGTGTGACTTGTGTGGGGGGGGGGACGTTGGCAAGTATGAAGGTGCTGTGTGTGTGTGGGGGGGGGGACGTTGGCAAGTATGAAGGTGCTGTG